>NW_015646165.1:638126-648811 GCF_001515625.1 Sinocyclocheilus rhinocerous | reverse complement strand
TCACAGTATGCATATATATATATATATATATATATTAAAAACAATTCTGAAGTGCCATGCTAACCTGACCAAGTAGGAATTCATTTTAGGTCCTCCATTGTTGCAAAAATAACTACATCCATCAAGGAAATAGTTCTGAAAATAACCTGTGCTAAATGCATAGCCTTGTCCTACTTTAAAAGATCATGCCTTTGGACAGTTCACCCTCAATGAGAGTCAAAGAGAAGTTGTACTAAAAACATTAAAACATAATATTACAGTATTAACTTTCAGTATTAAAAATTTCAGTATTAAACATAATTTTCAGACATAACTTTCAGCTGTCAGATTAATATATGCAACAAATTGAGTTTTTTGAACAACTGACATATTTCATGCATATATATATATTTTTTTATATTTTTTTTTATTTTATTATTATTTTTTTTTAATACTTACCAGGATACTGAAGGAGTGCATGATTTCCATCACAGGATTTTTCGATTATGTTAAATCTGTCAAACGTTTTATATTGTTAAAAGGGATATGCTTACATGCCTGAGAAGACTAGTGTTATTTATTTTTATTTTCTAAATTGCTTTCTTTCTTTTTAGCGCATAAGGAAATTGTGAACGTGAGGGCAAGGAGGACCTCATCGTTGCACTGGTAAGTCTTTCCGTTATTTTCTTGTTCTAGTATAATATTCTTGTCCCATCTTGTTTCGCTGCGTATAAACACAGAGGGCAGTGTTCCCTGACAATAGCGGCGAACAGCTACAGCACATATGCCCATGTCTTAGTGGAAAGGAGCTGTAGTTTAAGCTGTTTGTCGTGCTAAGCCAATAAGCTCTCTTTATATATTGTTTTAATGTAGGCTAGACAAAAAAGTAAATGTATATACATATTTGGGGGAAAAACAAAAATTTTCTACAAGTAAACACTTTCTATTTATTTACATGCATAGGTGTTAAATAGGTGTAATCTAACGCCATATTTCAATATAAATTACAATAAAACTAAATTAACAATTACATACATTAAAATATAAATAAAAAAATTTATGTGTAACCCGACTCACCTCTCTGTTTTAAGCATATTAAGCGTTAAAATAGTCATAAACAAAAATAATTTGTATAAAAATATAAAGTCATATAAAAAATAATGTAAAAAAATAACAAATAATAAATAAATAAAAAACGTATTTTGTTCACAGTGAACAGACGGACAACAAACTCAAATAAATTGATCCTAACTCAAATAATTAATCAATGCTGTATACTCATATTCATGATTTCTGAACAAAGAAACATTTCACAGTCAAAAGTACGCATATAATTATATAAAACAAACTTAAATCTGACTTTAAATGCTTAAGAGCGCAAAAGGTTATAAATAAATAATAGGTAAGGCCTGGTCCTTTTTATATTGTAGAACAGCTTAGGTCACGTGAACTAAAATTAACTCGATATTTATAAGGTAAGAATTATGCGCCCAAAAATGAAATCATTCAAAATTATTGCAAAGCGCATACATTAAATATCATATAGGCCTAAAATGTCATTCGTTCAAGAGTACACACGCTAGATTCTGGTTATGGACAACTGGCATATTCTTCCATCTAAAATCCCACCTTCTTTATATAGAATTTTCTGCTGAATCCTATCTATTCTATCTATCTATCTATCTATCTGCCTGTCTGTCTGTCTGTCTGTCTGTCTGTCTGTCTGTCTATGTCTGGGGGGAATCACCTATGAATCATCAGGCAAATTCGCCGGCGGTTTTAGCTTTTTGGAAGTCTCTACATTATAACTAGTTATTGAGCTGGTGCAGGATCTGAGGCCATTTATGTGCAGAGGGAATTCATCGCTTTTCGCTCATCAATAACTCCTTGGCAGTGAACTACTGGAACGAGTCGAACACGAGGGGTGAAATGCGGGTCAGGCTGTCTAACTAATATTAAAATGCGCCCGCAACACTAGAGCAGTGCCGAGTGGGTGGATGGGGGCGTTTTCAAGCCGGTGGGGGTGGACAAAAAAAAAATCCCTATCACATCTGTAGGGTCTCGAAGCAAAATAAAATATTTAATATAAGGCAAAACGGCTTTTTCCGAGCATTTCATTTGTTAAAGAGTTATGTCCTGTCTGTTTGTTTGGTTTTGATGTATTTAGGGAAAACTTAAAAATAATTTCTTATTTTTCTCTGGTGGGTTGAAAACTGGATTTGAAAATGTGGGCTCTGTTGCTTATATATAGCCTACATTGTTTCTAAAAAGTTTTTATTTCTTTACTGTTTTTCTACTTTTCTTTGCTTGCTTTGTTTCCTTATTTGTTTCGTATCTGTTCCTGTTTAGAGGCAAGCTACCAGGAGCGTCCGTATAACTGTGCAAGCATCCCTGAGCCTGATACTCAAAGAGGACATGGACTGCCTCACGCGGGGCACCTGCTCGGAAAAGGGCAATCTGCCTCATGTGAGCCCCCACCGTTAACCCTGTCTCCTGCCACCCCGCCGGCTGCATCGTCCGCCTGCAATCAAGCCACCCCGGAGCATCCCAACAGCTCAGCTTCTGCCAAACAACCCGTAGTGTACCCCTGGATGAAGAAAATTCACGTCAGCACCGGTAGGCAACTTGAGCGTATTTCTCTTAAGCACTATAAAGCTCGCCCCTCATCCTAACTCTCTCTCTCCGTCTGCCTCACTCCTTTTTACACTCATCCCCTGGCCAGCCTCTGCTACGATAGGATAGAAGCCTTTGAAATGGCACAATTGAGGCGGATTTACGACTAGGCATTGGTAATTACACCCACCATAAATTTTATAGCCGAGGTATACTCTGGGCAGTCGTATCACCATGTGGCTTCTCTTGTTATGAGTGTGCGAGAGAGTGAGAGAGATCTGGGACCAGAGAAAAACTAAGCTTTATAATGTTGCATTAATAATTCAGTGCTGAGTCCAATGTGATTTTAGTCTTATTATAGAAAGCTAACTTTTAGATGTTTTAGCCCACCCTCATTTCCTCTGTCGCCACCATTTCTCAATGAAAGACACGCTTGTTTTACCCTATCCTTCCCTCGCTGCTTCTTTTCTTTTCTATTCTGTTCTGTTCTTTCTTCCTTTCCCTTTGCTTCTCCTCTTTCCAGTGAACCCTAGTTACAATGGAGCGGAACCCAAGCGGTCTAGAACTGCTTACACTCGCCAGCAAGTCTTAGAATTGGAGAAGGAATTCCACTATAATCGGTACTTAACACGGCGAAGACGTATCGAGATTGCTCATTCCTTGGTGCTCTCGGAGAGGCAAATCAAAATTTGGTTTCAGAACCGCAGGATGAAGTGGAAAAAAGACCATAGACTTCCAAACACCAAAGTCAGATCCTCTTCCTCCACGGGCATTTCCTCCGGGTCCAACACAAGCTCAGCGGCTGGCGTTGTGGCGGCAGCTTCCACCACTAACACCATGTCAGCCTCCGAGGACCTCTCCGGAACCGAGCGTGCTGGCGAGGATATTACAAGGTTATAAGAGAACTATTTCGAGGAGAAAAGGGAAGATCAAATGACTGATTATTTATAAAATATAATATATTTTGTTTTCGTAGGTATCTTGTGCGTAAAGGGGGTTCCTTTAAGTCCACAGTTATATAAAATGCATGTTATATAGCATGGATTATTGCGAATACCTATGGATTATTTTTTACGCGAAACAGGGTTTAATTTATCTAAAACTGAATCAATATAGTTTTTTTAAGAGAAATGATTTGGGCGATGCAGGTTATGGACATTTTACTCAAATGTGTGGGCCTTTCTTTGCCCAGCTGCCAAGGTGAAGTGCACAACGAATCTATTTATTTCTCACTTGAGAGAGCTGGTAGTTTTTTTTGTTTGTTTTTTTTTGTACTGTAAATGAAAAACTCTATCGTGGGTATCGATAGAAAAAAAAAGATTTTAAAACGTCTTTGTTTTCTTTAAATGTAAATCATGCTGTGGGTTATCTGTCGTATGGAAAGGTTAAGACTTTAAATTATCATTTAGTTTTTGTTGTGATGGCGTTGTGTTTAGGCTATTAACAGCAGATTGTTGTGAGATGCAATAAAACCAGTTTAGTGTATTTGTGCTAATTATATTGGTCAATAAAACGTAAGTGTCTATTAGTTTTACCTAGACTTGAGTGGCTTTTATCAATATGCAATGTAGACTAAATTTCCGCACATAAATAGCGAAAAGTTTCCTCTGTAATTTTTAACAGGGGATGTATTAGTCGGGGAACTTGCATTAGTCAGTTGAATATGCAAATATAGGCCCAAAAGTAAAACCAGTGTGTAAAATCGGTGCATTTAAAAATCTACGTCGTGTCGAGTGGGGTTGCAGCATTCGTTCTTGCAGAAAATTAATTAGCCATTTTATTTCTTCCATACTATCTCTAATATCTACAACGCAGTCTCTCATATTTGAGCGGTCAGGTTGTGCATGGGTTAGCATGGGCTGTGTACCCATCATTTTCTCACGTATTCTTTTAACGTGGCACATAATTCGGGCCTTTTTAGTAGGGACCTTATCGCTTTTCACTCCACAGCATGGCTTGTTATTCATTACTGTTTTCAACATGGCTGAAATGTCTCTAAAAATCAATTCCAGTATTCAGAAATGTCCTGCACTGCTTCTATTTTTCCACTATTGATTTCAAGCGTTATCAAGTTGAGAAACAAATTCAATCAATTCGTTTTATTTGGATAAACTAAACAGTAAAAAAAAAAAAAAAAAAAAGGGGAAGATATTTAGAACATGAAAATAGGTCTCAATGACTCAATGAAATATTTATTAATTGTTCTTAGTTTTGATGAGTTTAAATTAAAAAATAATTTGAAATTCGTTGGTATTTAAATTAATGCTAATTTATCTTGATATATTCGGTTGAAATATAGTAGCCTATGACAATATTTATTACAAAATAACCGTTACTAAACAGGATTGCAAAAATACGTGTTATGGGATAAGTGTGTAAAGAGAGAAAGGCTGTGAAATCGGTCAGTCCATATATATCTTTTTTTTTTTTTTTTTTTTAAGAAGCAACCTGCATGTGGTGAAATATGACCCTAGTACCTCGGTATTTGAAAGTTCTGATTCAGGCCACTCCTCTTTGTGTGCCATATTGTAATTTTTAAAAAGTGGCGCTAGAACGTGTTCGAAGCAACGTCATAGCCAAAGCAGAGACTAGGAGCTAGACACACAGGACCAAAATCTGCACGCTGTGGCCTTGCTAGTTTACAATGCTGCACAGAACGCTCCCATATGCAAATTAGTTAAAATTTCATTGTGACGTTTTTGTATTTTTCTAAATGCACAAGAATATATTAAAATTTAAATATTAAAACACTTAGCGTCTCTATTGATATCAGTTCTCGAGAAAAGAAAAACATGTACAGAAAATAAGGAATGTGTTTGATTAATTGTAAATCGGTCTGACTTGAATGAAGATTACACAACGGCTTGCTAAGTGGGGGGCTTAGAAGCTCAAAGGAGTGAGTCATTTTAGACCATCAATCAAGTCCGGCAGCAATAGTCAATTGTACTTCTAATGTATTAAGTTGTACAGGCACTTAATAGTGCACTGCAAAATATGTTTCAGCGGATAGTTTGTCCAACCCTAAATGAGAAGAAAGGCACTGGCCATCGTCTCAGCCTGGCCATGACTTTGGAAAGGCACTTGAAAAGAGTAGGTGCAGAACTGCATTCAGGGACCATTATGTGACTGAACAGCAGAGAGAAATGAATGTGCACGCCTAAATCGTAGCATCCCGGCAGTCTCTTTCGAGATGCTGTCGCCTCTATGTCGCGAGGCTGAAAAGGTACTTTATTGAAGTTTGTGGCAACTAAGAAAAGTCGAGTTCAATTTGGGGACACATTTTCTGTCCCATTAGTTTCGTTTCAGCCGGGTCGGCCGACCTCTCCCACCCCTTGACCCCACTGGCTCTCTCAATGTGTACCTTCTGTGTGCACCCTCACAGGCTTCCTGGGGTTCCACCGGTGCTCTTGCTTTCATTGTGGGTTTTTGGTTATATTGATGTGGCAATAGAAGAAGGACATCTGAATGTGTTTCTCCTTTGTTGCTTTGCACCGTATGACTTACGATATCGGTAAACTCTGGGACAAGGCTCTTCTGTAGCGTTCGACCTTGCAACTTTTTCCTTAGGGGGCATCCATTTTCGAGCTGTTAGTGTAGTGCTGGTCAGTCTCTAATCAATGTTTCTACCGCCATCTAAATGGAAAACAATTGAAAACCTTTTTTATTTTTTACAATTAAGACCAAATAGGCATATTGTTATAAAACAAAATATCTAACAAAAGTATCCTTGTGTACAAACAGATTTTTGTTCTGACTATTAAATATTTAATTGCAGGTTTTGTGTCAGTCAAACAAGTATGACAGCTTTTAAAAACACATGAAAACTTGTTTTTGTGAAACGAACAAGCAGTGACATTTCTGAGAATCCTTTTCTCACAGGGGAGCGCTGCTATAATGCTGAATGACTGACATTGATAGATTTTTGACATTCCACGGCAGATGTAACGCAGCTTTTCTGTTACGAAAAAACATTAAAAAGCTAGCAAATAAATCATGTTTCACTTATATTGTACTAAACTAATATTTGCATTCATAAACTAAACAAACTGTATTGTTTAGGAGACAGGAGATACATGCATGAAGTCATCGCAGGTGTTGTGTGGCTGCTTGCCAGCCAATAAACTTTCATACAAGTTTCATTTTTACATGTATAAATATATTTTTTTTTAAATAACGATTATGGGTGTAACCGAATTTAGGTTGATTCAGTCGTATTAAATATTGTTTTTTTACTTCAATAAACCTTTTTTTTTTTTCCAAGGAGTGTTGGCTCCTTAGAACATATTAGGCTATTCGTAGAAGACACTATGTGACTAATATCAAAAAAGGTTACTTTAAAACTTTATTTAATTTCAACTTTTAGGTTAATCGTTTTGGTATTTGATGAAAATTATATCTTCAGGCACATTACTTTAGTTCTCTGTGCTGCAGTGCTTATAATATTATTTTATTTTGCTGATAAATAAGATGTAGTCTATTTAGGTGACAAGTACAAATAATTCCAAATATCGTAACTTTTCTAAATATTTGAAATTATTAGAACAGTATTAGTTATATTAGCCTATATTTTCCCACAATATTTGACGATGCTATTTAAGAAATGAACCGATAGTTGCATATACAGTAGGCTTTCTCCAATACCTCATAATTGATCCCAAGTTGCACTAGGCCCTGTTTTCCAATACAGTTACAAATCACCCTCTAAAGATCGTCTTCGCTTATGTCGTACATTATTTAATGATGGCGGAGTACCGTTTCCAAAACCAGCATGGGTCGTTTGTTATCAAATAAAATGTAAATACAACTTTTAGATTACAATCTTATAATATGACCTTACAAAAGGCCAACTACAAAAGTGAAAATGTCTACAGTTTGTTAAAGAATTTGTCCTATTGTCCATTTTCTGTAAGAAAAAAATATTGAATTTATTATTGAAAAATGCCAATATATAGATTATTTATTTTATATTTATAATCATTTAGAGTGATTATTATTTTATGTAAGCCATATGTGTATTTTTATAATGCTACATATATTTATATTATACATATAAATATAGCTAAGATTATATTATACGTATATAAATATAAGAATTCAGTAAATATTTCAGTAATTATAATTCTAATATAATTCAATTATTGCGAGCATTATACCAGATGCGATCTGGCAATGGTTAACCTATAACACTATACCTGTTAGTCATAAAAATCATAGAAGGACACAGTGCAGGGCTACAATTACGGCCACGGCCCCGTGAACCGAGGTGTACATTTCTTTGTACGCGTCCATAAATCAAAAAGGTGATTGAGGGTTTGCCCTGCAATACAAGTAGTGAGTGCCACGCTGCACAAAAACTGTTGTGCTTAGGCTTTTGAACCTGCCCGTGTAAGAAGAAGAGGAGGAAGAGACAAGCAGGAAGAGCAAGAAGATCATCACCTGTCTGCAGAAACGCGCCAAGCGCTTAACAGAAATGCATTCATTTATTGATAAACATAGGTGTGGTCGCAAATTCACTGTTTAAGAAATATAGTCTCCATATACATTCATTATCTAATATTGTAATTTGTCGTCCGTAGACCGAAATTGTCAGGTATTATACAAAGGAAAAGTTTTTTTCTGAATAGTTTCAATTGTTTATGCTTTTATTATTGGTTCATATTGACTTTTGAAGTGTTTGCAGTTGCACAGTAATGCACATTTTTTATATTATGTCAGTGTTTTTTATTGTAGCTGCATGCTACTGTCCGACGAGTGGTTTTAAGTTCTCATTAATCTACGTATTTACGTGGTACTCAGGTAACGAGGCTTTCGGGGAACATACTTTTATTTTAAAGTAGCCTAGCACTTACACAGCACTTAAGATCTGCTTTCGAGCAACCGACCCAGAAACAACTCCTCACCTACATGGGCAGTGAAGAACTACACTTTGCTTGTGTTTATACTGAACCTGACACTGACCCGTGAACGCATACAAGTTCCACCATGTTAATTACTCCACAAGACATTTAATTATTATGAGAACAGCTGATTGTTTCTGTCAAAGAAGAAGTTAAAAACTAGTAACAAGTCATCTGTTTGAATTGGACTGTTTGCCCTGTTTGACTTGTATAGGATTTAAATAAAGTTTTTACAACGCACCACTTTTTATATTTGAGCAAATCTTTTGACTTGCCCATTTGTTTAACTATTCTAATATCCATAATCATGGTGCTTTTCTTGTACAACATTTCTTATTATATCTTACTGAATTATGACCAGCCACGTTATAATATACATCTTTCATAACTGACAAAAATCCTCAATATATATGAACAATAATAAATTAGCATTATAAGATGGGACCACGTTGTTCTGTGAAGTACTGAAGGCATTGTTATTTTGCCTTTTTATTCTAAAATGCATTTTTGTCAGCTCTTTTTGTAAGATAAGTGTCTTCTCAAAGCAATTAAGTTAGTGATGAAAGGTGTAGGTTCTTAGCATTGTTACGAGGTCCCCTGTGTAAACTGAGCTGTGGAGAACAACGCAGAAAGCTCAGAGTTGAATCGGGGGTCACCATGTTATTTTCCAGAAATGTGGCAGACCTAACACTGTATATCCACTCGACACATGAAATACATAAATACAGCCCTTGTTCTAGAGATACGTGTCCCATGTGAGAGTCTAACCATGCCTTTGACTTTTGCACTTTTCGTGTTTGTTTGTTTTTTCCCATTTTATGCTAAACGCAGAGCATGAGTGAAGAAAAGTGTCTGCATTGCGCTCAACAATCTCCATAATCTTTGTTCTGATGTCTTGCCCCTTAACCTTTACACTCAATATGACCCCAAATGCAATGCTTAATGGCCACCCAAACCAAAGCAGACCGAGAGAGAGGACACACAGCAGAGAATAGCAAAATTGTTTTAAAAACAAATACTTGCCAGGAACTATAATAATAATAACAATAAATGATGGAACAAAATATTTGTCAAAGTGGAAAAAACACCATCAAAAGGTAGAAATAGCTCAGTCACTTTTAAAAGTGTAGGTTATTATTTATGTTAGTAAGAAAAATAAGTTTGCCTGGGCTGCTACAACAACAGGAATTGTGCACACAAAAAAAAAAATTTCTCAAAAACACATTAAAGGGGTCATATGAACATTATTTTGTGTATTTGGTGTAATGAAATGTGTTTATGCGGTTTAAGGTTAAAAAAACACATTATTTTCCACATACTGTACATTATTGTTTCTCCTCTATGTCCCGCCTTTCTGAAACTCTTCGATTTTTACTAAGCTCATCATTCTGAAAAGCAAGGTGTGCTCTGATTGGCCAGCTATCTAGTGCGTTGTGATTGGCCGAATTCCTCAAGCGTGTGACGGAAATGTTATGCCTCTTACCATACTGTGATGCCGTGTCCCTGTTATGAAAGCGTACTTACAGGCTGTGAGTCAGCATTATTTATCAGCATCATAGATTGTATAGGGTCAGCATGCGCGCCGAAGAGGAAACGGGAACTGAATTCACCGGAACACCCGCATTGTAGGCTACTGGTTCAGGAACCAGTCCTCATCCTCCATAAAATGCGCAGCACACATCTGAATATTTGGGTTGAACTGTTCTGGAACAGTGTTGTAAATACAACTTAACCACTGATTTCTAGTTGTGTCCTCTTTTGGAAGACCAAACAAAGTAGTTTCACTTTCACAACGAAACACACAGCGACTCCACAACATGGCAGCGGCGGCAACAGCAAGAATTAAAGTTACGCCTTCTTTCTTTGCGTAAACATTTGGGCGGTGTTATGCAAATATTCCCACACAGTGACTTAGAATTTTATTTATTTTTTTAATAGTCTTAGTTCTTATTTAACTTTTACTTAGCCTATTTAATATAATTTAATTATGTCCAGTTTAGTTTCTTTGTAGTCCTGTGTTTTTGTCTATGTAGCACCTTGGTCCTGGAGAAACGCTGTCTCGTTTCACTGTATACTAACTGTATAGAGCTAGAATGACAATAAAGCTACTCTGACTCTGACATGTGGGGGTGTGTTTGAACAAGGCGTTTTAGGAGGGATATCTCTTTTGGTTTGAGACTTTAGTCTTTGCAACTT
>NW_015646165.1:630575-637434 GCF_001515625.1 Sinocyclocheilus rhinocerous | reverse complement strand
GTATAGATGCATGTGCATCAACCAGGCCTTTGCCTTCAAAGTTCAGGCCTCCAACATCAGGCCCCCTCCACCCTGGGCCTCTAACATCAGGCCCCCTCCAGTCTGGCCCTTCAACATCAGGCCCCCTCCACCCTGGGCCTCTAACATCAGGCCCCCTCCAGTCTGGCCCTTCAACATCAGGCCTTCTCCAGCCTGGGCCTTCAAAATCACCAAAGGGTCCTTGTCTATTGCTCTCTTCCCCTGATTCACCTCTGTCTGAGTCCTCTGACACAGAAGGCAATGCAGAAGTCAGGCAGTGTATATAAATGCCTGCATAGGGACACATTTTACCCCCCTTGACTCACTATATCTGATGATGCCATCTTAAGAAAATTCCGGCTTCCAAGGGCCAAGATCCTTGAACTACTAGGGGGTGTTCTATTCAGAGTTATCGACTCTATGCCCTATTCCTTTCGAAGATTTCACCATCCACTTTGAGTGATTTGGAAGAGTTAAAGTTGTGGTGCTTAGATCTTACCTAATTCGCCTTTAAATATTTTTTTTTATTACAAATTCAGTTTGAAACTATATAGCAGCGTGGCCCTCGCAATTATTCTCCCTAAGTGCCATAAGTGCCCTCTGAAAGCATTAATCATGCCGATTGGAACGCAGCCTTACAAATGTGTGTGTGTGTGTATGTATATATACACACACACATACATACATACACACACACACACACACATTTGTACAGAATATTTTATATTCTAATTCTGTAAAAACAACAAAATCCCTCACTTATTTATACATTTTTGTTCATTTATTTATACAGCTTATGAAGAACATCCTGATTTCCCCCCAAACTCCTGAAGAAATCCAGCTGGCCAATCAACAGTTCTACAGTATTGACAATCCCCAGAGTGATTGGCATCATCGATGGTATCAATGACGTCGACACAGCAAACTAACAACGACCTATGCCTCTAAACCACAGGTGAAGAGCTGTCGTTCCAATGACACAAGTTTGCGATGCAGTTTGCGAATGTTGGTTTGAACTATGGTTTCGGGAAACACCGAATCGTTGAACTATGTTGGTAACGACAGAACTTGCGACCATAGTTGGCTAACGATGCTTTTGGGAAACGCACCCCTGCTCGCTGGTTTGAAAAGAGTCGTTGTTTGACGGTAAAAAAAAAAAAAAAACCGAGAGTAATTTTTATTCGGAATTTAGATTATTTAAAATTATGTGATACCATACGACAATATTTTTTTTCGTGAACAATATATATATATATATATATATTTCTGGATTACTGAAGGTAAGATAGATAAAGTGCCTGATGAAAGAGATGAGAGATCTTGTGATCGGTTGAAGTTGCCAGGCAACAACCTAAGAGTCGCTTACTAAATAGAACATCCATTATCTCTAAAAGTTCCTGATTTTACCGAGTTACCGATTGAAGCTACAATGCGTAACATGTTTTTATCGAATTAACCTGTAGTCTTTTACCCAGACTCTGTCTATAGAGTCTCATTACAATGAAGAATTCGGCGTATAATGGCACAGGGGCAGTTTGTTAAGAATGCAAGACTGAGAATGGTCGCCATATGGATGCATCTCCGTTTCTCTATATCTGTTTATCTCTCTTGTTCTATCTCAGTCTTCCATACTTATATCTCAATAAACGTTTATAAATGTCACGAAGGAGATAAGAGAAATTAATAGTCTATAGTCCTGAAATACAGACATCATTACAGGTCCCATGGCACGTATCCAAAGCAAACCCTTTTTTTAAAGCTCACCAGTTTGCACAAGTTAACAAACAAACAAAAATAAATAAAGTGCACTTAATTCAGTGCGTTATTTTCACTCTCATGTCACACTGGTTGACATACCCTTGTAGCCTAAAAGAAAGACTCCCTTGCTGCAACTGAGAAGTTCCCAGTGTCACGGTATAGATGTACAATTGTGTATTGAGGCTTTTGTCCAGTCCTCCGGGGTGTCTGCAATGTGTCTAAACATATGCGGTCATGAGGAGGTCACTAGACGCGCTGCTGCGCCGCAATGATTAATGTCATCTTTTCTATAGAGAAATTGCATTCAGATTAATGTTTTCTGTACAATATGGTGAGTGGTTCAAATATGCATTTTCTATTGGCATAGAAGATTTCTAAATCCTATTGAAAATTTAAAGTAAATAAAGACACACTGACTATTAAATCCTTGCCAAATCGGATAACTTTAGCTTGAGAGGAACAAAGAAGTCCAATGGCTTTTAGACAATCATTCATGTTTTGATAAAACGCAATGAAAACGTTAGAAATAAAACATGAAACTATCCTTGCAAAATTGGACAACTTCAGCTCATGAGATCGGGTTAGCTTAGGAGGAACAAAGAGAAAAGTCCAATCACTTTTAGACAATCATTCATATATAAAAAATTTAAACTTTATAAATAAAATATGAAACTAAGCATTTCAACATAAATGCAAATAAGAGTTCTAGAAATACTAAGTAGCAGGTAGTATAATTTTGTTTTTGTTTTTATCTCTCTTGAATGTACCGAATACAGAAGTATACTTAATGTGGCACAGGTGCGAGGAAGTTAACCTGAAACCACTGCCAACAAGGCAACTTTATAGAAATTGTAGCACGTGTGAATTGTATTCATATTTCAGGTTTCCTAATATTATATATATATATATTAAATAGTGGACTGGATTCATGATTTCATGACATTGTTAATTTAATAATAATAATAATTCATTCATGCATTTAGCAGACCAAAGCGACTTACTTATTCAGGCTATACATTTTTTTTTACCAGTATGTGTGTTCCCTGGGAATCGAACCCACGACCTTTTGCGCTGCTAACGCAATAGTCTACCACTGAGCCACAGGAACACTATTAAAGTAAACTTGCACCTTAAACAATATGTCGACAAGTCGAAATCATTTCTAAGTTTCAGGAATTCTTGAGAGATCTCTCTAAATTTCAGTCGTTTTATTTAGGTTCAGATTGTTTAGAGCAGGGGTGGGGAACGTTGATCCTGGAGGGCCGGTGTCCCTGCAGAGTTTAGCTCCAACCCTAATCAAAAACACCTGAACCAGCTAATCAAGGTCTTCGGGATGCATTTAGGTTTTTTTTTTTTTCTAGGGTTTTTCAGGGTTGGAACTAAACTCTGCAGGAGAGTGGCCCTCCAGGATCAACGTTCCCCACCCCTGGTTTAGAGCAACGCGGGGCACCGAAGATATAAATGTAGTCTTTGCTCTTCAGAGACAGGCCCATTTGTATGCATCGTTATAACCAACAACATCCTCAGTTCATTAAAATCATTTCCTGAATTTACTCTCTTATTTGTCCTATGCCTAAAAAACAATTAGGATATTACTAATGTTTATTAAAGAAATTAATCCATTGCGATGTGCAGAAACAATGAAAAGATTATGATTATGAAATGCAAAAGGTCTGCTTGTAGATTTGGATATGGACATATCCTTCATACGAGAGAGAGAGAGAGAGAGAGAAGTATTCACACAGTATCGATATTTGTTTAAAAGTCTTTTATCAAGTTTTAAAATCTTTTTTTTTTCTCTCCAAAATGTTTAGGCTATGTCCTCAAGCGTTGGAGTGGTAGAGAAAGCAACAGACAGCTGTATGCACCGACCCTTTGTACATTACATTAATTTGTTTATTATTTCCAGCGTTTGCCTCATTGCCGTTTTTATTCTCTTTAGAGGGCCTGTTTTTGCATGAAATGGTTAAGCGATGTTATTATCGATGTTTTATGCAGCTGTTTGTGTCAGCAACCACAAGAGCGCAGAAGGTAGGGTGGAATTATAAAAGGGTTGACACCCAGAGCGACCGGCGCGCTTTTGTGAGAGAAAGAAAAATGATTTATTGCCAGCAACGTGGTTCAAACAGAGTTCACTGAGAATTGTAGTGTACCGGCGGAGGCGCTGAGTTATGGTCTTGCTGAGCCACTACATCAAAGATTCCTTTTCAGATTTAGTGAATGGACTCAGCGGCATGAGACAAGGGAACAAACTTACTTTAATTAGAAAATTCCCAAGATCACAGGCGACTTTCAAACAATAAGGGAAGAGTTTGAAATATATGAAAGGTGCAAGGGGGACCATAAAACCTGCAGAATAATAATAAACTCCCCAATAGCTTCCTCCACCACTTCCAAAAATATTAATAGTAATAAAATAAAAAATGCATCGAAATTGTTTAAATAGCATTTATTGAATATCTAATTCATATGTGATTATGGAATGAGTACACTTGCATTCCTTGCACAATCGGGCGCAGTAATAGGCTATTTCATGTTAATAGCGCTGCAGCTCGGCAGAAGCCGTACTTGTAATATGCATAGTGAATGCTTCTATTTGACAAGGCTTGTGACAGCAATTCACTGAACTCAAAATAACAAATCGTTTTTAGAAAAAGATAGATTTTAGCCTTACAACCGAAGAGGATAGCCCCATGGCTCCTTGATATTCTTCTTTTATAAACAGTATATGAATGGTTATGATTTGACTAGTTAAACAATTCGAAATGAAATACAAGGCTTTTAAATTGCTGTCATTTTACACGTCATTGTTTTAATGCAGTCCAAAGTTATCTTAATATGTGCGAGGACTAAGATGACAATTTTTCACAAACATACCTGGCCATATTGGCAAGCCTTTATAGTCTCAGAAACTCGAGAGCTGTGTATTAGCCTATTATTAACATTCCCTGAAGAAGAAAAAAAAAAAACCTGCAAGAGAGAGTGAATCGTTGAATCAGTCTTTGTCTTCGAAAATACGTTAGACGCAGTCCAAAGTTATCTTAATATGTGCGAGGACTAAGATGACAATTTTTCACAAACATACCTGGCCATATTGGCAAGCCTTTATAGTCTCAGAAACTCGAGAGCTGTGTATTAGCCTATTATTAACATTCCCTGAAGAAGAAGAAAAAATCCCTGCAAGAGAAAGAGAGTGAATCGTTGAATCAGTCTTTGTCTTCGAAAATACGTTAGACATGTTATTGACAGTACTGAGTGTCTGAGTAAACACTCAAACAAGACACTGTGGAGAGTAAATGAAAAGGGACTAGTCCTTGGTTTTCAGTCCTTGTGCACAATTAATCACTAGTGCGAGACAACCGCTGTCCACAGCTTATGTAAAGGAAGGGTGATGTCTTTTATGTTCATTTCAGACTGGGGATACTAACTTATTTAAGCGTGACTGGTTTATGTATTATGTTATCGGCAAGACGTCGTTTTAATTAGCAACTGGCTAAAAACGAATCCTACTGTGTCGATAGGTGTCTGGGAAAAACAGCGATCTGGACAGGTCGAGCGCTAAATAACGTTCTGTAGCAATGACCCTCTTCCCTCCACCAGCTTAGCTTTATGACGTCAGAGGACAAAGGCTAATTCTATTGCGAGTAGAAAGGTTTTGTAATCAATTTGTAATTATTTAAAATGACTTTAAAAACAACAAGTTACCCGACTCCAACAAGTTTCTAAAGACTTCACCATTGCCCTAAAATGTCGTGCTTACGCCAAATCCGGGCTGTTCCTGCTCTTTTGTTCATCGGGACGTTGTTTTAAATAGACGACAATGCGATTCTTACTACAGACGATGAACTTAACATATTTCGTTGGTTACCTATGACTAGCAAATGCCATCTCAGCGACCATTCTCTTACACTGCCAGTTAATTGGAAAACGAAACTCTATCATTTCACTAAGATTATTTTTGACATGCATTGACAGTACAGCACTGACAGTCAAAAATCCCTTTGTTTGACCACACCCATTGATTCTCTTGATGTCTTTTTCGCCAGGTGAAAATGAGCAGAAATCTCAAAACGCGCCGGAAATTGTCTAGAAACGTCAGTAGTAGCCTAGCCTATTGGACATGGATCAATTTAACGTGTGTGGCAATTTCCTTCACCGCGCAGAAACGTTGTTTGTTATCCATTTTACAAACCATGACGACAAAGACAATGTTACTGAAATAGTTTATTAATTGCTAAAACATCTACATGGCTGTTAACGAAAGATTAAGAAGATTTTTTTTAATATATATATATTTTTAAAATCAGCTGTTGTCACAAATGTAAAGCGTTACAGGAATAATTATTTAACCATAAGGCAAAAAAGTCGATTATTATTTTAATACCTACCACAAGAGGACTGCAAAGTCAGTCAGGGTTTCAAACACTGTATTATAAAACGCTATCACGGAAATGAAGTCTGTATTCTGCAATCCATTGTGGCAAAACTAAGGAGACGCGATCCCAGACATGCATGTCTTTTCTCTGTCCAAATGGGTCTCTTTCTCCCTCCCACCTCACGCTCTCTCTCAACTCTGTCAGCACGGTAACAGGGTAATGTATGCGCCCTGCTCATGGCTTTTCGTCTGTCCACAGGATAATCATTCGAAATTGCAAAATAGTTGAAGAATGCGGAGGAAAACGGAATCCTCGTTTGGTTGCTTTCCAGCACTTTACAACTCAAACAGCCAGTGCGCGAGGCTATTGGAGGAGGCCATCACGTGACTACATTGTTTACCCTTGTTGGAAAACAATTAAAGACGGCAGTGAGTGTCTTTCCTACACCTTGTGTGATCGATTATCCAACCGGAGTGATCAGGGTGGTTAGAGATGCACAAGAATTCGTTTCACGAATTTCATATTAACAATGCTTACTTGAACATGTTGCAATAAATCTCATGTTTGTTCTATGGAGCCACATTTCTCCCCTTGTGCTCTGCAGAAGAGCAGTTTTGCGTGGAGACAACATGCTGAAGAAAATTCATCAAAACATTATGAAGGCCATATGTGGAACTTTCAAAAACTCTCTCAACATCCCTATTCAT
>NW_015646165.1:624395-630235 GCF_001515625.1 Sinocyclocheilus rhinocerous | reverse complement strand
ATCAGTCTTTGTCTTCGAAAATACGTTAGACATGTTATTGACAGTACTGAGTGTCTGAGTAAACACTCAAACAAGACACTGTGGAGAGTAAATGAAAAGGGACTAGTCCTTGGTTTTCAGTCCTTGTGCACAATTAATCACTAGTGCGAGACAACCGCTGTCCACAGCTTATGTAAAGGAAGGGTGATGTCTTTTATGTTCATTTCAGACTGGGGATACTAACTTATTTAAGCGTGACTGGTTTATGTATTATGTTATCGGCAAGACGTCGTTTTAATTAGCAACTGGCTAAAAACGAATCCTACTGTGTCGATAGGTGTCTGGGAAAAACAGCGATCTGGACAGGTCGAGCGCTAAATAACGTTCTGTAGCAATGACCCTCTTCCCTCCACCAGCTTAGCTTTATGACGTCAGAGGACAAAGGCTAATTCTATTGCGAGTAGAAAGGTTTTGTAATCAATTTGTAATTATTTAAAATGACGTTAAAAACAACAAGTTACCCGACTCCAACAAGTTTCTAAAGACTTCACCATTGCCCTAAAATGTCGTGCTTACGCCAAATCCGGGCTGTTCCTGCTCTTTTGTTCATCAGGACGTTGTTTTAAATAGACGACAATGCGATTCTTACTACAGACGATGAACTTAACATATTTCGTTGGTTACCTATGACTAGCAAATGCCATCTCAGCGACCATTCTCTTACACTGCCAGTTAATTGGAAAACGAAACTCTATCATTTCACTAAGATTATTTTTGACATGCATTGACAGTACAGCACTGACAGTCAAAAATCCCTTTGTTTGACCACACCCATTGATTCTCTTGATGTCTTTTTCGCCAGGTGAAGATGAGCAGAAATCTCAAAACGCGCCGGAAATTGTCTAGAAACGTCAGTAGTAGCCTAGCCTATTGGACATGGATCAATTTAACGTGTGTGGCAATTTCCTTCACCGCGCAGAAACGTTGTTTGTTATCCATTTTACAAACCATGACGACAAAGACAATGTTACTGAAATAGTTTATTAATTGCTAAAACATCTACATGGCTGTTAACGAAAGATTAAGAAGATTTTTTTTAATATATATATATTTTTAAAATCAGCTGTTGTCACAAATGTAAAGCGTTACAGGAATAATTATTTAACCATAAGGCAAAAAAGTCGATTATTATTTTAATACCTACCACAAGAGGACTGCAAAGTCAGTCAGGGTTTCAAACACTGTATTATAAAACGCTATCACGGAAATGAAGTCTGTATTCTGCAATCCATTGTGGCAAAACTAAGGAGACGCGATCCCAGACATGCAAGTCTTTTCTCTGTCCAAATGGGTCTCTTTCTCCCTCCCACCTCACGCTCTCTCTCAACTCTGTCAGCACGGTAACAGGGTAATGTATGCGCCCTGCTCATGGCTTTTCGTCTGTCCACAGGATAATCATTCGAAATTGCAAAATAGTCGAAAAATGCGGAGGAAAAAGGAATCCTCGTGTGGTTGCTTTCCAGCACTTTACAACTCAAACAGCGAGTGCGCGAGGCTATTGGAGGAGGCCATCACGTGACTACATTGTTTACCCTTGTTGGAAAACAATTAAAGACGGCAGTGAGTGTCTTTCCTACACCTTGTGTGATCGATTATCCAACCGGAGTGATCAGGGTGGTTAGAGATGCACAAGAATTCGTTTCACGAATTTCATATTAACAATGCTTACTTGAACATGTTGCAATAAATCTCATGTTTGTTCTATGGAGCAACATTTCTCCCCTTGTGCTCTGCAGGAGAGCAGCTCTGCGTGGAGACAACATGCTGACGAAAATTCATCAAAACATTATGAAGGCCATATGTGGAACTTTCAAAAACTCTCTCAACATCCCTATTCATTCTCTGCTGGTGTCAACCAGTCCACGAATGAAACGACAAACTCCTTGGACCGGGCGAATGCAACGGAAAGAGACGAGGGGTGCAAGTGCAAGAAGTACCCTTGGATGAGGGAGACACATACACCTATAAACTTCAGCTCCATTAACGTCATGGAATCAGGTGAGAGAACTCGTTTTTGGTATATAGAGATATATTGATTGGTATTGCTTAGAAATATCCACTTAATCTTTAGTAGATAATGAATAACAGCTGTGTGAGATTTGATTTTATGTTACTGTGATTTGTCACTTAGACACTGATGTCAATGACTGACATCATCAAGAACTACAGTTATTAATCAATTATTAGTGTTTTCCTTCCTTCTTAAATAGAAAATGAACCCCTAATTACAGGCAACATTTCAATCTTGACTAATAAAGACTGTTCATTTCCACAAAATTCATGTAAGAATTCTAAAACTAAAGTTTCATTGTTCGGTTAAGGTAATTAATTCAAATATTTTGATCAGTCCAGTCCATCAAGGTGAATGTGGACACATGGCTATAGTATACACAAGACGGGGCAAATATGATTGTATGCTCATTGACAAAAACACAATTAAAACAAATATATTTTAAGTATAGGGATTTTGTTATGCTATCTAACAGTACTTTTACTGTGTGAAAATATGTCCTTTTCAAGTAAAAAATGCATAAGCTGCATACAAGGAAAAAAAGAAGAGAACTTCTAAGAAAAGTAATATTTTCTAGAGACAGCCAGTTGTTCTGTGAACTTGATTAAATTTAAACTTTTACTAAGGAGCAGAATAATAAAAAAAAGTCTACAGTGAAATTTGCATATTGTCTGAGGCTATGCTTTTCTGGGTCACACATATAAGACTGCTTCACTTGTTTTAGCCTAAGCCAAATTCATACATTCACATTAGAGAATATATTCTCCATATATAAGCAACAATGAGATGATAGAGCAAATATGTGGGGATTGTCAGCTTATATGTGCAGTAAGGATAATATAAAAACATTTGTTGAAAAGAAGAAAAAAAATCCACACACAAATCATTAGGAATCTAACCACAGTAGAAGTCATATGAAATGGATAATTAACTTAGTGATTAGTCTACCAACAGTGGTCTTCTCAATACACTGATTTATCACTGGGGCTTTAAACTTGCAGCTACGTAGGCATAGGCATCAGAGAGATTCACTCTGACATTATGCAGTGCAACATGGTTAATACTCTAATCCTGAGCATTCATGTTTGACAGATCTTAGACCTGGTGTACTTTAACATTTCTATATATCTGCATGTTTTCCAGATGATTCCAGGTACAGCAATGGTGAAGTACAGGATAGCAGCTGTTCTAACAGTAAACGGGCACGTGCAGCGTTCACCTCCTCCCAGCTGCTCGAGCTGGAGAAGGAGTTTCACTTCAGCTCTTACCTTTGCCGCAACCGGAGACTTGAAATGGCTGCACTGCTGAAGCTCACTGACCGCCAGATTAAAATCTGGTTCCAAAACCGTCGTATGAAGTATAAGAAAGATCACAAAGAAAAGTCAAATGCAAAGTCCTCTTACTCCTACCTGGAAACAGGTAACCAACCCTTTGTGATTAGTGGCAGCACAGCGGATTCCCCAGTGCCATTAAAATTCCAGTACCACTATGAGAGAACATCAATGTCTGGTATGAACTGTGCACAGAGCCACTGGTGAAACAGGAAGTCCAACAACCAGGGTCTTCTGATTTCAGAATCCAGCTGTCAGCACTAAAATAGCACTAAAGCCTGATTCACATGAATGACTGAATAAATATGGTACAAAATATGTACCTGTTCTGTCACTGACCAGTTTTTCCCGCCATTATAACTCTCTCTGACATGATTTATATTTAAGGAAATTGAAGATTTATTGCCCCTAGATAATGATTTATATGAAAATGTAAGTTCAATAGCCAAGTTTGCTCTGAACCAGATTACATGTTATCAGCTAGTACATGGTAAAATCAGAGTTAGTCTCCCCTGTGCATAAACCGCTGTAGTAATAATATCTTTGCAAAGCGCCAAGATTTATTGCGCACGGATGCAGACTCACTTGTACAAGTTTATCTCTTGGGCACAGAAAATACAATTTAAAAAGGGCATTCAAGACCTGACTGGTCATTAACATGCCCTCAACTTTTGTAAGTGCACAACGTATTTTTATTGCTCTCAGAATTATGTTATTTTTCCCACGGCATGTGCTGAAACTTTTAACATATGTATTATAATGGCCAGAAATGTTCAAATATTTAACCCATGTTGAATTCCAATGACTTGTTCTCCAATGACAATGCTCTACTCTGAGTTTGACTTTACACAAAGTTTTGTTTTCCTGTTGATACTGAAAGTATACTGAATTCATGGTGTTTTGACTGACAAATGAATAAAGCAACAAAACAGGATTAATTCACTGTCACAATGCTAAGTCAATGTCAGAATTCTTGCTTTGATTTGATTTTACCTATTCATGTAGACTAAAGTGTGAACAAGACGGAGCAGCAATGTAAAATGTTTATATTTCTAGATCTTGCCACTTTTATTGTAATTTGGTCATATCTGATTAAAAGCATGCATTTTGAAACGGCTTTCAATCTAATTAAATCCATCTGGATAGTTAATAAAGGTGACTGTAATGCATGTAAATGTTGTCATTCTTGTTTTTCAGATCTTCTTTGTTAGTTTGGTAAAAAAAAAAAAAAAGCTGAGAACAACAGAGTGAATCTTAATTTAGCTTTAAAGTGCTTCTGTGGATTTTACTTTGATACTTTTTGAATAACCTTACATATATGCCTTCCTCCACCTCCGCCTCCCAACCTCGCAACATTAATCATTTAGACAAGGCGCTCTCTCTCTCTCTCTCGAGCATCTTCACAACCGCTCAACCCGCTGGGCCTAATGACAGGCAGTGCGCTTCTCTTCCAACCTTCCAACATGCTCTTCTCCAGTATGGGAGCTGAAACACAGATTTGAAGAAAACCGATTTGGTTTTCTCCTTTTCTAAAAACAGAGTCTATTATTACATTTGAGCAAAACTGGAATTCAGCAACGTTAACGGAGAAGAAGCCAAGGCTTGTGGGCACCGCCCCTGGCAGGGTGGGCGATAACTCATTTTGATTAATTATGTTTAATTAGGACGTCGCCGTGTGTCATTTTATAAGCTAAGCACGGAACAGCAAAATCTACCTTTTCAAAAATATTAACTTCAGCTGAAATTTGAACTAATTGAGCAATTTCAGTTTGGCCAATCTAAGTCATTCTGAATAAATCAATCTAGACCCAATACAATTAGTAGACTAACTTTGTAGCCTTGAGTGGTTCTCAGCCCCGTTCCTAGAGGGTTTGAAACCACTGGCCTAACTAATTTCAGAACTATCAGCAACACTGCACAATTAATCATAGGTTTAACTATTCTCAACCTTGTTTCCGTTTATAGATTACAATGCAGCATCTGTAATCAAGAAGATGGAAATAGCCTTTCATTCCATTCATTCAGATTACAGGAACAAATGATTCTGTAATGAATCGTTGAGGCTAAATCACAGAGCTAAATAAATAATCCGATACTGTAATTTGCAGATAAGTGCGCGAACATATACTAGTGGCCGTGAGAGAATGGAACACTGTCTGTGCTGTACTGCTGAACTTATCATTCATCACCATGTGGCAGTGTTCCATATGCAAAATAGGAGTTGGCCTCCCGGTGGCCCCCTTAGTGCAACTAAACGGAATGCTGAGTGCTTTGCTGTATTTAAACTGGATCTAACATAGCATACCGGCTTATAGTTACACAGAATGTAAAACTTCTAAACAAGCAGAGAATATCAATTTAAATGCTCTCAGTAAATTATTATATGTCTAGTACATGTATTGCATTTATACAAATAAAAACATAAATAATATTTTAAAATATATATTTTATAAAAATGT
>NW_015646165.1:622115-624295 GCF_001515625.1 Sinocyclocheilus rhinocerous | reverse complement strand
TTGGATAAGAAAAAATTAGTAGTACAAAAATAAAACAACGCCAATATTACAAAATATAACATTAAAAAGTGTATAAATCACTCGTTTTTCTAAAGAAACATTGTCCAACAGCGACACCAGCAGGTAAAGTTACAGCGGGAGTCCGAGTCTCTCTCGCCTCCCCGAGCCCATTGAGTTTTAACAGACCAACTAAAGCGTGCAGGGGGGGGGAGGGAAATCACGTGAGATCACGATATGATTGGATATGACTGGTTATGTTCGGCTGTGATTGGTTCATGCGATAAATCCCGCCTCTTGTGTTCATGCGCGTTCTACGTTCGCGAATCAGTCTGAATGAACAATAGGATAACAAATGGATAAAATATAAAAATCACTTTAATTTCCAAAAAAAAAACAAAAAACTGTTGAAAGTGAAACGCCGTCCCCCTCTAAATTTCCTCCCCGGTCCCCCCAGTTGTTTTTATGACATGTCGTTATTATGAGAAAAATTATGTCGTTTTTTTAACTGTAAGTTCTCGTTATTATGACATAAGTGAGCAGAAAAAATAATATGTGTGTGGCAGCAATGCGTCATCGTATTTGTTTGTTAAACAGCAAATAAGCTCCCAGTATACCAGAATCTGTTTGGAGCGGGACTTGAACCAGCGGTCGTGGCGGTATAGGGGTCAAACACTCTTTAACAAAAAGGCTAGGACCATTGCCTCCAACTTCTGTAGCTGCACAGCTTTTACACACTCTCTGACATCCGTTAGCCTATATTATGAACGATTTCTTGTATTGGAAATTAAATTAGCTTAGCTAATTTAATATTATAAACCAGCTCTTATAATGCCCTGTTATTTATGCACATAAAAGGCATTTGTGTAATAAATGATATGGGGTTGGTATGCTAAAATGCTGTCCATGTAATTAACAATTACATTAAAGTATGCTAAAGACGTGGAATCGGCCTATGTTCAATGTTAGTAGAGATGAAAATATATAAAAAGTTACTTTGTACATAAATATTTCCTATCAGTTCACAGGCACTTCTTCCGCTAAAATGATCCATGGTGAATTTAGTCTGGGGCAAGTTCAAGCTCAAACCAGTGCGCAACGTTTTGCTACGGTTTCCAGTTTGAACGACATGTTTCCTGGAAACGGTGTGCAATGATGCTCTCTTTTATTCTGGATGGCAAGGGCAGTGACTGTAACATCAAGTGTATTTTGCAGTATTAAACACGTATTTATACCGAATTCATCAGGCTCTGAAAATTCTTCAAAAAGAGCACAAAGAATGGCCTTCTCAGCTGCCATAGTTGCAACTCTTGCATAATCAGAACAGGGTGTTCAACGCACCACCGTTTCAGTTTAAAAAAACGTTTTGCACCATTTTGTCGGGGCTGAACGCAGCCCTGGTCTGGTTCTGTTCATCACTGATTGGGTGAAAACAGTTCAATATTACTGGCTGTGGAAATCAGCGGGCATGGCTCATTATACTACAAGGAAAACGCCGTAAATAACGTGTGCTTTTGTGGAATCAGAACGGCGTTTTTTACGGCGTCCTGTAGCAAGCCGAACGGCGTTAAAAGCGTATTTTAATTTGACGGCGCTAATATTGTTTAAAACGCCGTCAAATACGGCGTTTTGTATGAAAACGCGATTTATCTATAGCGTAAATGTGAAACTCTTGGCTTGCCATATGCGGAAACGGTACTGTGCTCTCAGCGCGTGCTCTTCAGTTGCAAGCACAAGGCGCCAGCGCCTGCTGTAGCCTGTATCCTTTCATATCAAAGCGCGAAATAAACTACGTGCAATGCCGTGCTCAGTGAAGTCATGAAGTTACCAAAAAGGCGATTAATGCTGCCTTAAAACTGTGCATGCATGTGTATTATATTTTATATGAGTCACATTTAAGAACGTGTACATAAACATGGATTTATGTGAAGATTGTTTTAAGTTCACTTAAATTATAAGTTTTTTTTTAAAGTCAAATAAATGTTACAATTGATAGCAAATTGCATTTTTTTATAATGTATCATACAGAAATATACACATATTCTTATATACACACACTCCCAAAAAATAAAATCAAACAAAAAAACTAATTCATCTCTGCATTTCTCCATTTGACAAATTGCTTTGTTCCTCTTTTGCACTCTGCTTTGGATAAAAGCATCTGCTAAATGAATAAATGTAAA
>NW_015646165.1:620287-622076 GCF_001515625.1 Sinocyclocheilus rhinocerous | reverse complement strand
ATATATATATATATATATATATATATATATATATATAAACCATAAAACTGATTTACAAATAATCTGAATGATACATACATGTCCCCCTCAATGTCTATAGTTGGATACAGCCTTGCATGAACCAGCTTATCAAGATTAATTCATATGAATTATGAACAATGACTGAATTATTTTAACATGAGAGAAATTCAGTAATTGAAGTTCAAAGGGGAATGAGAGGTTCACGCACTTGTTATTAGACTGACCACTGAACAACATTTTATAATAGATGTCTTGCAGTGCTTGCATGATGCAGCCCCAGAAGGTAAATCAGCCTGTAAGCTAAGAAGGATCCAGATCTAATTCAAACAAAGCACTGTAAGAGCTTTAGTTCACGGTAAAGAGAACAGCACAACGGGTCCACTACATTCCTAAATCCATCATTGAGCTCAGTATGTAATTAATTTGCAGAAAATCAGCTGCAGAGAAATTCCTCTTTGTGTGTTCAGGAGAAAAAGATTTACTGGACTAACTTGAAGAGAGAAGAAGAGAGATAGATGGAGGCCGTGTTGGATTCTTTACATTCTTGTGTGCATGGCCTGACAAGCCATGATTTACGAGCACATTAAGGAGCATTACACGACCCCTGGCGAAAGATCACAGAGGATGAGAGCGCTTGCTCTGGCCACTCACACAATAAAAAGACCTATTTTTAGGCATTTAAAACCACACAGAGTGCACAGTGCAAACTCTCCACACTACATGACTGAACTGATCCAAAGCTGTCTTTGATATAATTCAAGTTCCTCTTCAACATGATATATATGGGCTAACAATGACAGATATCCATCGCTGATGCACTGCTATAAAACATTTAGAAAGAAAAAAATAAAGCTATGAGATCATGTCACCTCTTTTTGCCTATACTGCAAAATATTAAAGTTTTACCTGATACTGATATTTAATTTCATGCCATGGCCAATAACTGTTAAATGGCTGATATTAAAATTCTGTATCAAAAGGTATAAATAAACATTGGGGAAAAAATACACTTTTTTTGTGAAAAAAAACAAACTATGAATAGCTTTAAATGCTACAAATTATTTCTGGAATCACAAAAGAAATACTAAAATTACAAGCACAATTCCAGAAAAGTTGGGACGTTTTGTAAAATGCAATAAAATCAAGAATTTGTGATTTGTTAATTCTCTTTAACTTTTACTTAATTGACAAAAGTTCAAAGAAAACTTTTCACTGTCCAACCTAAATGTATTTTGTAAATGTAAACAAATTTAAGGGAACAAAGGGAAAATGTTATAGAATATCCAAATTAAACTGTTTTAAAACAGTGAGCAGGTGAACTGGTATTAGGTGAGGGTATCATGTTTGGCTATAAAAGGAGCAACTCAGTCTTTGCAAGCAAAGCTGGATCATGGCTCATCACTTTGTGCAAAATCTCATGAGGTGTGTGACCTTTGAGCCCTCAGATGGCATTGCATAAGAAACCGTCATGTTGCAGTGTTAAATATAGCCACATGGGCTCAGGAGTACTTTGGAAAACCACTGTCACTTTACACTGCCGCGGCATCAATAAATGCAACTTGAATCTCTGCTACTCTACGAGAAAACTATACATCAGTTCTATGCAGTAATGCCACCGGGTTCTCTGGGTCAGAGCTCATCTCAGATAGTTAAAAAGACAGTGGAAATCCGTGCTGTGGTCAGATGAGTCCACATTTACTTTACTTTACTTACTTTTAGTCATTTAGCAGACGCTTTTATCCAAAGCGACTTACAAATAAGAAAAAGT
>NW_015646165.1:552661-620165 GCF_001515625.1 Sinocyclocheilus rhinocerous | reverse complement strand
CACATAGTAAGAAATGGTTATAAAAAACTGAAACAGAAGTGAAACAAGTAGTAGGAAAGAGGAGAAATAAAAAGCGATACTTATCCTTTGCCGGTGTCCTGCCCGGTGGAGTCGCCCGGTAGAGTCGATGGTCTTTACACTCTTCGACCCCAGCCGCGACCGCTTCCGCGGTAAACTAAGCTTCTTTTATATTCGTTTAACAAAACTCAAATTGAATTCAGCTGGACACACTTTCCTGTTTATCACAACAAATGGCCAAGCAAAGCGCACGACACTGACAAGGTACGCGATACATTTCAAGTAGTTTCTGGAAAAAATGGACATCGAGTTCTCAGTTCCAAAGACCAAAGGGACCATCCAGACTTTCATCAGAGACAGATGCAAAAGCAAACGTTTGTGGGGCTGCAGCAGAGCAAACATGGGCATGAGTGACTGGATTATGTGCGAAGGTACCATTGACATGGAGGCATATATTAAAATAAATATTTGTATATATTTACAGAATAAATTTAAGTTGGCCAGTGAAAACATTGGACGTTTTTTCCTTGTAATTTAGTCAATTAAATAAAGGTTAAAGAGAATGAACAAATAACATATTCTTGATTTTATGGCATTTCACAAAAAATCCCAACTTTTCTGGAATTGGGGTTGTAAGAAATTCGGATATTAATTTTAAGATTCTTTTAAAAAAAATTACATTTGACAGTATTATTTAATTATTAGTGCTAGTAAAGATTATATTTGAGGGTGGCAAAGGTAATCTAAATGTAAAAATATGCATGCACAAAAACAAGTATGCATTTAAATATCCAATATCAGAAGATACATATCCATTACTAATTCTGATAAATTCACAATTTCGGCCCATAACCAATGACATGGCACTAATATATCATTCATCCATAATAAGGCAACTTTAATATCAATAGTGCAAAAAGTTCACAATACATATAGAATAAAAACAGGTTTCTGTTTTAATGTATAGGCTATTGGTGCATCAGCCAAATACATAGATCTGGGTTTCATTGATAAATATAACAAAATACGGAGGGTAGCATATAAATTCTACGACTTTACGAATGCTAGAGTGCACAAACACATGCACACTTGAACAAAAGCACACCATGCCACACTTTCTCCACAGCAACCCATCAATATCCTCATGAGGAAATCATCATTACAACTATGCAACCTCATTACTTACATCAAGTAATTCTACTCATACACCTTGCAAATGTACCAGTCTAACTGGATATTGCTTTCTTTTTATTTGCTCTCTTTCCATTTCTTTTCATCTAAAGGTCAGTTCTGCCAAATTCCCAATTTTTTTCCAATAGGGTCATGCATTGATCCAAAGCACTAACATAGAATGAGTGCACTAAAAGACCATCAGTTGCTCATCATATTCACATCCCGTTTCAGCACAGGGAATGAAATTATGGCCTACGCTCCAAATAAGTTCATCTTGGGAATTTTTGAAAAATTGGCAGAACGGCCAGTTAAGGCCCCGCACCACACGGCCCACAGGACACCATACATACATCACATTCCAGATTTAGTTAGTAATCCCACAATCTAGTTAAGGATCTGGAAATTGGATCGAATCAATTAATTCTACAGTCAATTTGCATAAGAGATGGTCCACCGGCCATTAAAATTCACAATTTGTCTTCAAACATCTCATGGCCGACTACAATTTTAGAAATTAGAAGATACAACATTATTTATTATAATGAAATATAGGTCCTCAGACCAATTAAAAAGGATAGGATCAACCTCTGCGACCACACTTTACCGCACAGCCTCTCATTAAGGATTAAAAACGCTGGACCTTATGCTTACATAGGTAATCACCTCATAGTAGATTCATAGATGTCTTTCCGAAGCATGAATCAATAGTCATTTAAAGTGCTTTATTAAGCGGCTCAAACACAAGCTGTGCTCAGACCTCTTCTAATCATAAACAAGGTGCTGACTCCGTATGTGTGACCTATGGCAAATCCAGTCCATTCTTTTCCATTAACCTTCCCAGCTTTGCCATTTCTCCCTCGCTCTCTGTCTCTCCGGGGGAGTTTTCCTCTCAGTCAAAGCCGCTCCTAGTGCTTGTTGCTCAGAGGGATTGTTAAGTATCAATTCCTAGTGTCACCTTTGTGGGTTTTATTTATTTGTCGGCCTGCTGGTATGGAACACAGCGCATCACTCAGGTAGATGGATTATAATTCACCTGCAAGCCCTCATCAATCTCCACAATTTGACTTCCTGCATCATGTACAACTGTTACTGTCATATTAAAGTACTGCATTATAAAGATCAATGGCTTTTTAAATACGCTCTAGCTAAAGGTGATTGGTGACATAAAACAGAGAAAAAAAGGCTGATAACTGTCACACAGATGAGAAGCCTCACAAACTTGATGAGGGTTCCTACAAAACAATTACCGTAACATATGCTCTGACGTTTATTAATCAAATCGCATGTTTCCAACCTAATCATCACCTGATGATTTCCTTAAAAATGGATCCCAAATGCATAGCATCTTCACGGAAAAGGATTTCAAGCAAGCTTTCTTTGACAGTGCAGTTGAGCAGAAGCAGCATATGGCTGTGCTTTCCAAGAGCTTTCCTTCATACAGACTGTTTAACCCTGCTAATGTCCCCCAGTAAGGAGCTCCGGAGGCACTGGAGACTGTGCAGCAGCCGACGCTCGTATGACAGATGGCTTATTGTCACTTTGTTTGGGCTGTTGCCTGCTGGGCTCAAGTAGGATGTGAAGACCGGAAGCATTCATATTCTTACAGCCATATACTACACTAAGCGAAAGTAAACGGATAAGACGAGAGCTGTTTCGGCACATGCCTGCTGGGATCTCTGTGTGATTGTAAGAATCAGCAATGCATCCCATTACCGTACACCTGGTCACTATGTACTCTGTTTCTGTGCAAATAAATAAATAAATAAACTTTTATTACAAGTGGCGAAATTGTTGTCCAGTTTGTAAGAGAATGCTAAAATGGAAAGAATGTTCCTCTTCTCTCTATATATGCCATAATACAATGACAGATATCCATTGTCAATGCATTGCTCTAAAACGCCTGACGAGAAAAAGTGATATGAATTTGGTTTCTTACAATGATATTGATACTTTGATTTTAATATTCCTAAAATACGTATGTGGGTCCAAAAGAAAAAAAATGAAAAGCTTATTCTTTAAAACAAACAAACAAAAATGGATCATGGAAAATGTATTATAATGACAATTTATTAATGTTATTTTTAATTACTTCATATACACTACTGTTTACGGTCAATAACTTTTTTTTTATTCATCAAGGATGCATTAAATTTGTCAAAAGTGACAGATTTTTATTTCAAATAAATACTGTTGTTTTGAATGTAATAATTAAAGAGTCCTAAAAAATGTATCACAGTTTCCACAAAAACTATTCAAAAAGTTTTCAACTTTGATAATAATAAGAAAATATTTCTTGAGCAGCAAATAACCATATTAGAATGATTTCTGAAGGATCATGTGACACTGAAGTCTGGAGCAATGATGCTGAAATTCACCTTTACCATCACTGGAATAAATTCCATTTTAAAATATATTCAAATAGAAAACAATATTTTTAATGAGTTTTTTTTTATTAAAATAAATGCAGCCTTGGTGAGTATAAGAGACTTATTTCAAAATCAGTAGTGTATGTTTTATTCTATTTTTTTTTACATTTTATTATGTAAAACAGATATATCTAATCACGCTGTATGCAAATATAACCATTCGCTTTAATGGTAATGCTAATAGTGGGCAGCAAAATTTTCTGTTGACTCTTAGTCCCATAAGGCAAATGATGTTTGCGATTCGTGGTTGCTCGATGCATGTGTCTCATCCACGATTGCTTACTTATGTGTGGATTGTATGGACTGAACCTAAACCATTTGGGAATTTGGGATTAATTAACAAACAGAAGCATTTACACTTAACTGCACTGCACTCGTTACAAACCGCATCCACCTCTCGCATATGTCTCAAATGCATCTTGGAGGGCACTTGGTTTTTCCATGATTAGATAGCTATTAGTAAAAACGCATGAAGAGACCAAGTCTAAAAACTCCCTAAAAGTGTGTGCTTTGTTATCCCAGCTGTCTTGCTGCTGCTTGACTAAAATGCACCACTGCAAGTTTAAACAATCACCTTGTCAGCAATATGCTCAATCAATTACTGCTGTTGATATTATCAACGGCTTCATCTTCCCTGATGGTCTCCCTCTTTTACTCCTTTTTCCTGTATTGCTCTCTTACTCCTTTTACTTCTCAATCTTTCTCTTTGTATATCTATCTTTAATTTAAATTTTTTTTTTTGCATTTGGCAGATGCTTTTATCCATTTAATCCATACACTGCTTTCATATTTCTCATTGCATTTTATCAGTTCATGCATTTCTTTGGAATCGAATCCATGAACTTGGGGTTGCTAATTGTACTGTTTGAGCTACCTACATTAAATATGGAATAATTAAGATTTTTTTGCGTTTTTGAAAGAGGTCTCTTATGCACACCAAGGATTTATTTAATTAATAATACAGTAAAACAATATTTTAGTTAAATATACTAAAATTTAATTAAATATAGGCTATTCAAATAAAATTTTCTACTTTAATATATTTTAAAATGTGATTTATTCCTGTTGTCAGACTCTGTTCCGTGTTTTGTGTGTTTTCCTCCCCCCCACGTGCTCCAGGTTATGTCCATGCCCATATTTGGTCCTTCCTGTTTTCTGTTCCTATTATGTTTATTGATCCCAGGTGTTACTCGTCTTCCCCTCATCATGTCTCGTGTATTTAAGGTGTTTCCTGTTTTGAGTTCTCTGTCCGGTTTTGAACGTCGATCCCCGTGTCACGTGTGATTCCTGTGATGTCAATAAAGACTGTAAATCCTGATTCTCCTCGTTCCTCGCTCCTTGTTCCACGCTCCTCACCGTAGGCACAACGTGACACCTGTGATGTCGAAGCTGAATTTTCAGCATCATTACACCAGTCTTCAGTGTCACATAATCCTTCAGAAATCATTCTAATATGCTGATTTGCATTTCTTAATAATATCAATGCATAAAACAGTTGTGCAGCTTAATAGTTTGTGGAAACCATGATAAACTAACATTTAAAAGTTTGGGATATAAAATTGATCTGCATTAAATTGATCAAAAGTGACACTTTTTTGTAACAAGAAATTTGTTACAAAAGATTAGTATTTAAATAAATGATCTTTAAAACTTTCTATTAATCGAAAAATCCTGAAAAAATGTATCACAGTTTCCACAAAAATATTAAGCTGCAAAGACTGTTGCCAACATAGATAATAATAATAACCATTAATAATAATTGAACACCAATAATAATTTATAATAATTGAGCACCTAATCGGAATATCAAAATCATTTCAGATGTGACACCTAAGACTGGAGTAATGGCCGCTGAAAATTCAGCTTTGCCATCACAGAAAAACATTTAAATATATATATATATATATATATATTCTAGCTATCTATTGGTCTATAAACATTTAAACTTCAAAAATGTCTTTTTTAAAACAAGGTCAATACAACATTCTGATTTGTCCTGACAAACTTTTCTTTTCTAGTTAAAAATTACTTATCATATGAATTTATTTGAATTAGTATTACTTCTACTTACGTACATTCAACTTCAAACTGCAACTCTGCATCCTGTTGGCTGCCTCAATTAAAATACATTCTTAATTCAATTCTAAATGCTTTCTAGGCCAGACCACTATTCATTCTGCCTCCTCTCTGTGTTCCCCAGTGATAAAGTAAGAGGTGTACGCAAGTGCATAGATTACCAGCCCTTAACCAATCATCTGAGACAGGTCCACTCTGCATTAGCAGCAATGACCTTACCGCCAGTGGTGACAGTCACCTGTCAGCAACGTCTCACTCCTGGCATTTTCAAGGCTCAAAGTTGAGAAATAATTAGGCCCGACAGTCCTCTAGGGTTAAACCAGGGCTGCAAGTCATCATTCCAAAGCTCTGTCAAAGGGGTCAGAGGTCAAAATCAGCCAATGATATGACCTCCACATCGTGGCCATGATTCCATAGCTTGGTGGGAGGATCGCCAAAGACAGATCAGGTTATCAGAGCGAGCTTCCCCTCTGAGAAGAGTGATGCATTCAAATCATAATGAAACCTAATCTGTACCACACTGGAATTTTCATCACCCTGTAGTTATAAAGAGCCGGAGAGGTGAACATGCATGCAATTACTTCACAGAGAGAGGCATGTGCTTCGGATGCACACGTTATAATAGATAGTAGATGGCAGGATGTGGCTGGAAACGGCTCAGATGTGGCAAGCTGGTATTATTTGGGCTCTTTCCAGTCAATAAGGAAAATAAATGTTCCCTCACCTTATTATGAACACAAGCTGAGACTGTTTTCCTGTCATCGGTCCTGGCAAAACACGCGTACTGATGGGACACAAGCTGTTTGGAACTGAAGGGGGGACTCTTGGGATGACTTGTTTACCCGGAGCTTTTCAACTGAGGTCAAACGTCTGTAGAAAACACATGGAGACATGTTGAACACCGCTTCCCCTCACGATTTATACTAATTAAACATATGGCATGAGGAGAAACAAATAAACCCTTAATATTTGATCTCTATAAAATGAGAGTAAATAACATTAAAATTCAGTTTAAAGCCATTGTAAATTCAGCCTCGAGCAAATTTATCTTATCTGGACTATAAAAAAGTGTGTATAATCTTATTGAGGTGGAGCAGTGCACACACCTGTTTTTTTTTCCTACCCTGCAGTCAAACACTTCTGCAACTCCTGCCTCACACACCCTCCCCCCAACCCCCCATCCCCACCTCCTCATGCTGAAACCCATTACAGAAATACAATTTCTAATGCCTTCACACAGGCCCACGATCGACTGCAAACAAATTTATATTCAGCCCGTAAACAGAGAGCAGCAGAGATTTATTTATTGAGCGGAGAGGAGAGAAACAAGCTAGCGCGTGAACCCTGGGTAACCCCACAGCTGACATGAAGATGGATAAGTGTACCATGCAAATGTACAGAGGGAAGGGATATATTGCACTCCGTCATTCAGTGCATCGCTGCCCGTAGAATTCCGTTTATTCTTCCAGCTGGGACCAGATCTCTGGGGTTGCGAGTGCACAGTTATACATTGTTGATTATTTGAGATTGTTTTTTAATCACTGCAGAGCCCTAGTAAAACTCTTTATTGGTCATATAAGCGGAAATCCCTCCTTCTGTTCTGTGCAGTAGTTCAAATGCAGTTGCAATGATAGTTTAATTGCAAACAATATCATAACTATATTAGGTCTATTATCATTGTTACTTTTTTTTATCTAATTTTATCTAATTAACACTTGCCATTTCATTATTAAAACACATTTTATGCATTTTAAAATACAACTAAAATGAACACAATCACCTCAGTTTTAATCCAGAAGCTCAACATGGCATTAGCAACACCAAATTGAGTCCTAGACCTAGAAAACACTGACACTTTTATCCACAATGACTTCAGTAAAGCATGAATGTAAATGTGTTGCAAATGTACTTACAGCTGTTAAGAAGGTGGCTTCTGTACGTGTCTAAGTATTTCTATTTTCTGATCTTGATCCAGTGTTGAAATCTTTTGAACCAATAAGACTTTTTTAATGACTGAGCTACTGGAAGGAGAGACCAAGTCTGAAAGTATAAAGACCACATCTGTTACAGCTAAATAGATGTGAGAGTGCTGTTCTCCTGATAACCTCTAAAGGTCATATCTCTGGTGATCTCTGTCTAATGCTCTATGACTTTGGTGAAACTTTTTGGAATGTCACCTGTAAAATATTATGGAATGTATATGTAAAACAGTCAAAAATTCTCATTATACTTTAGACATGCAAACAGTTCAGATTAACAGAGCAAGGCTTTAAAAGTGCAAATGCACACTTGGTACCTTAAGGAACTATTTCTTATTATTGTGACTTAAATTTAACCAGTAAATGAAGATGTTACCAAATGGACATTTTAGGTTAACTGAAAAAAATAAAAGAATAATTGAGCATTAATTGTCATATTCCATAGATATATTTAATCTCCCTCGAGTTTAATAGGCTGATTCAATTATTGAACATGACGTTACAAACATTTAAATCTTATTTAAAAAATGGAAGAAAAGGAGCGAGAAAGACAGAAAATCTGTACTCTGTAATAGTTATGCTCTTCGTTATTTCTCGTTTAAAGTAAAAGTGCAGGTCAAAAACTACTCCTGTGCTTATTTTATTACCGTTTTAAATTTCAGGCATTTATTTTAAATGACAAGAATGTTAATGAAATCAGCAAAATAATAAAGTATGAGAAAGAGTTTTTTTTTTCTTTTCTTTTATGCAGTAGGCAATATAAAGCCAGCATTTTAGGCTATAATAAAGTTTAGCAACGACGCGACGGTTGGGCTTAGCCTATAATAAAACTCTCTGTACTTTGATTTATTCCGTTTTTTAATATTATTTTATGAAACAACTATTTAACGAATTAAAGTATTTAATAATCTTGTCAGTTTGGCTTGCCAATTGTTTAGAAAGAATGAACAAATCTTAAACTTTGAAAAAATGAAATAGTTTTTGTGTGTAAAGCGGTTCATTATTGCAGGGGAGGCAGCTGCTAATTATCATTTGACCGACGAATGACCTGCAACGACAGCTGTTTAGAGCACACGTAATCACTCAGAGATCTCATACAATGACCTGATAATTCCCTTTTAACATGATTTCAGCTGTTATGTTAGATTCCCTATGGTCTAGAATTCAAAACAGAGTTTCAGTTTTTCCGAAGAATATAGAGAGAAGACATTTTTGCGTTTTAAAGATAATCGGAATATGAAAGAAGATGGAATGCAAGTGTAACGTGGGTTACCTGGACGAGTAAAGGCTTGAGAGCTACATGGACGTTTCTACGTTTCTTTTCAACGTTTCAGTGACGCAACAATCGTATGCGTGAACCACAAGATCCATGGCTGTCTTATTAACAACTATTGACAATGGCTTAAGACCTTATTCCCTGAGCTGTATACATTTCGGGTATAATCTAAGGCCGCTATACTGACTAAAAACGACATTGATTTTCTGTAAGTGCTAATTTGAAGAGCAGATATGGACTGGGCCTTATAGAAACACACACACAAATATTCCGCCATTTTGTGCTAAACGTAAAATTAAAACACAATACATAGCCTATCAGTAAAATTAGCCTAAATTAGAATAATATTATCCGGAGAAAATATTTTTTTATCCGGGTCTGGAACAAACCATTTATTTATATTCTAAATGTCACAAATGCCTTGACATTTATGCAAAATTCTCAGCAATATGAAGTGCGCTTTAATAACATTCAATATTATCCATTATAAAATTAAGTAGCTACTTATGTTGACCCCCCTCGCACACGCGCGGGCACACACACTCCACGAGACCTTATTAGCAGGTCAAATAAAAGTCGCTCAAACTTGCTTGCTTTGGTAAATTAACGCTCACTCAGATGAGGGAGATGTCCGGCTATTGCAGTAGCTATTGGCCAAGAGTTAGAGGGCACGTCATCCCCATCCATCACCGATCGAATGTTTCTAGAAGGCATGCCCCTGTCGGTGCCTGTCCTTTTGCGCGCTATGTGTGGCGTCTGTGGATGGAGTTTCTGTCGCGTCCATCCTGGGATGAAAATCTGGAATATATAAGATGCAGTCATGAATTCTTATCAAGGGTTCAGGGACACAACGTCACTCTTCATCAAGGGCTATCATGCTACTGGAGTTATGCGTCTGCATCAGGACCACGAATCTACTACTGACTTCCCAAGCAGAGAGGAGGGACGTGTCAACACCGAGGCGGATTTTCTTCGGTATCATTTCACGAATCTCAGTGCCACGGCCACAGGCGCGTGTTCAAAGCCCTGTGAGGACCCTGCCCGTGCTAACTCGACCAGACCCCCCTTCCCCCATAATCAAGATTTCTATAGACCAGTGCACCCCATCCGACCCCAAGTCCCCTCCTTCCAAAGCTGCCGTGAGCAGGGTCTCTCCAGAACGGGCTTCTCCTCTTCCTCAGACACTTTAAGAACTTTCTCCGGCGCGCATTGTGAACTCGGCACTGTCAACAACACGCACCTCGATGTGCACACATGCGACGGCCCAGTGCTTCACCCAGCAGTTGAGGACAATAATACGAGACACGAGGCTCTAAACACGTTAAATGAGACACTGCGAAGTGGAAAGACTTTCAATTGGATGAGAGTGAGGAGAAATCAGTCCCGTACAGGTAAGCTGACTAGTGTTTTAATTCGATTAACTTTACAGCTAAGTGATGTATTGACCGAGTGTACCAACATCTCTGCCTTCTCAGCTTTAAAAATTCTAGTGGTTTGATTTAAAATACAATGCGAATGTTTTTTTTAATAACTATCGTTTTTTCAATTTTCTCTGACTGAAAGTAGTGTATACTAAGTAGGACAAGAACTTTTCAGCTAGCAGAAATGAATCCTTGGAGGTGGAGCTATCTATGTGTGTCTACAAGTTTGGCTGTACTTGCAAAGGTCAAATTTAAAAAAAAATGTACTCACAAATACAGTGAAACATGATCAGTTGTGAGGACATTTCAAGTGTTATGCAGTATTTAACTCATAAATCAACCAAGTAATGTTTTCCTTTAATTTACCCATATCAACAGGTTTGAATAAAGGGTCAGGTTTAGGGCTTAGCAAATATTATCACCTAAAAACCTCAATGTGCTTGAAAGATAAAATGTTACATGCTATGGTAGTATATTTTATATTATATAATCACATTATATATATATATATATATATAATCACAAAAAGTGGCAAAAGTATGAAGTTCAGCCCATCCTGTGCAGATGTGGCACGTGCCAGAGACAGGGAGTTTTTGCTTCACAAATCTGCATGCTGAAAACCTTTAAAAATTTAAGGAGAGTGTAATATATAAGATCTGCTCTGGTGCTTATATGGGTCAGCAACAACATGCCAGGCAAAATTCCTCCATTTTTTTATAAATAACACATTTCATTCTATTTTGAATGTTAAAAATCCTTTCATTGACAAGAAGCAGCCCAGGCCATATTAAAAGGAGTCCAGCACCCCCTAGCTCTCCATTCAGAGCCAAATAAACTTCAGAGGGACACTTTTCCTCGACAGAGCCCTAAATCTTAATAGAGACCAATGTTTATATGCTGCAATTAATTTTCTATATTGAATGTTGGGAAATGTTTGTCAGAATCTCAGTGTAATCCTTAACTGGAATAATGATCGGATAGGTCTGCGTTTAATGCAGTTCAAATGTGAGTTACTTGACATGTGCTCATAAAATGTCATGCTCAATGACATTTGACCTGTATTATGTCAAAGTATTTCATGTTTGTTGTGAGAGCTTTGTGTTAAATTGTGAATCGCTCGTCCCCCTCAATAAATCACAATGTATGTATTAGGTTGATGGTAAAACCATGAAGAGCCCTGTTTGATTTGTCATTTCCTACGAATCAGTAATACAGCATTCATATGGTTTCCAGACTGTCAAGGAGAAGAATGTCTGGCCAGGCCACACTGATGATCTAAAATAACTCACAGGCAAATATGTCAGCGAAAAGGTCATTCCGGGCTATATTGCCCAGCGTATGAACAACAGCTGTGGTCAGGAAATAGGATGGAGAGGCCTGCTATATCAAATCCCAAAAGCTTGAATGGTGGCAAGGCCAGGAGTTCACAATTTGTTTACTGTATTGGAGCTTCTGCTGTTTGTTTCTTTTTCTCCTGCCTGTCTGCACATTCACCTAGAGACACATGAAAGAGGCATTGTTTGATATCAGGTACAATATATATATATATATATATATTTTTTTTTTTATTTGTATGCATACAGTTTTGGAACGACATGAGGGTGAGTAAATGGTGATTTCATTTTTTTTTTTTTTTGGTGAACTTTTCCTTTAAAGAGGAGTATAAAATGGTCTCTATACGTTGTGACCTTCCCTCTGTGGTTAATGTCTTTTGATTTATCGCAAGCCTTATGGAGAAAACGTTGTATGATGATATATGAGAGGTCTGTCAACAAGTGCTTAAGATAATACTCACATCAACACAGCAGCCAAAGTCAAATGTTAAATGGTAGGGCGAATGCTTTTTGTCTGCTCTGTTACTTGAGTTCATTATGACGTAATGCAAAAAAGAAAAGGAAAAAAAAATATTACAGGGATAAAGAACATTATGAAAGGAATAGTTCACCCAAAAATGAAATTTCTGTCATCCAAACCTTTGTAACTTTAATTTTTTCCACAATAAAGAAGATTTTTTTTATAGAACACTGGACCCCATTGAGTTCCACTATACAGAGACATTTTTCAACATTTTTCCACAGAAGAAAGTAAGTCATACAGTTTTGGAATGCAATGAGGATGAGTAAATGATGGCAGAGTTTTTATTTTTAGGTAAACTATCCCTTTAAGTGAGAGATTCCACGCATTGTGAGGGTTATTGTTTTTACTGGGCAACATCAAACTGTTTCCTTTACTCAACATGAATAAAAGCTTATAGAGAGTGTCTGACTGGATCCCCCAGTACAGTGCACATAGTCCCCGTGCGTCATTCTTCAGTTATACCTTGACAGCACCTGAATTACTGTGGGCTGGATGCCCAGATGACCGAGGCAATCTGTATCGATCCCCTGCTCTCTTTTAGGCTTAGTGGGCCACATCATCCCTCTGGCTGGCTGGCCATTTCCAAGTTTGCAAGTCATTCCTCAAATGTTTCGTTTGATTCCTTTATGCCTTCTGGCAACTGCCAATTCTATTATCCAGTAACTCATTCATCAGTGTTTTCATGCACACTAAGGAAATTGCTTAATTACTTCATATTTGTCAGTGAATGCACTGATTGTTAGAACGTCCCTTGTGAATATTAGAGGTGACCCTACAATTGCTTTTTTCATATCTCTGTTTACTTTCATTTGCACGGTGAGAGCGAGATAAAGATCGCTCTCGAAATTAACTGTATAATCAACTGTTTGTGCTCTGAGCCTGAAGAGAAAGGGTGAAGGCTTCACTGTAAAAAAGATTCTGTAAAATTTACGGAAATGTAACACAGGGAATTCTGGGAATGTCAATTTACGGTTATTCATTGAAAATTATACAGTCTTTTTCACTTCCAAAAACGATATACTACCGTAAAATTAATGTCCAATACATGTCATGTCCAATACCGTTTTTCACTGTATATAGTAGGGGGAATTTACCGTTAACCATTTAACAGGTTTTTACTGTAGAATTTTTACAGTCTTTTACCATTAAATTCACGGTCATTTTTTACAGTGTTGCTATTAGTGACATGTAGAGTTTTATTCAGCTGATTGGAGAGCGTTTTAATTGACTTCATGCTGGAAAATAGAAAGATAAAATGCATAACGTTTTGGTTGCAATAACAAAAGAAAGTCCTTTAGTCAGATTCGGGTTTTTTTTTGTTATCGCAACCAAAACATTGTGCAGTTTCACTTTTGTTTTTGTATGTCCTCTGTCTGTTCAAACTGTAGGTCCTTGACTGCAATGACATGACTACAAACACACACACTCTTACACATGGTGTGCAGATGGCACAGAGGTTAGAGAGACACTTGCAACTGTAGCAGTATGTGAGGGCTCAGTGCGCCTCTATCACTCCAGGGGATTTTCCCGCCTGACCCCTGTGTGTGTGCCTTAAAGGAATGTGCAACTTCCTGTGTTTCCAAAAGCAAACACCACAAGCAAACAACAAAACATGAGCATGATTTCCTTAAAACAGCTGTTAGTCGGCTAGCTTGGTTAAACTGCAGATTTAATGCTATTCTAAATTAACAAAGAAAGGCAGATTTGGATGCACTTGGTTTTCAATTAATTGCAGGGCATACTAGGTTGGGCAAAGTAGTCATGTAGCACCAAACTGCAAAGCAGCATCTTTGGCAGATTTTTATGGCAAGCCGTGATGGACAGTGCATCTGGCCCTTGTGCTGCAGTCATCTGTGTGGTGCAAACAGACAGACAGTCCTCTGTTTAGCTGATACAGACAGGATCTCTGCATTCAGGTGAAGGTCATGCAATCACAGTCATTCACTATTAAACTTACTTGCAGCAGATCATGAGTGATCATCCTGGAAACCTGGCAAATATTATTTCTGCTATTAAAAACAAAAATGTTAAATCCAAATGTGATTACAATTTCTAAAATTTGTACTTGGTAAGTGGCATCCGGAAGAATATATTTTGAATATATCTTAAACTCATCAAAATTAATTTTACTTTGAAATGATTTTTCTCTTACAAAAAGAGTACAAATATATTAAACTTAACCTAAAGGCATATTTTAGTGAATTAACTGGTTCAAATATCACTTAAACCCACTCTGAATCAGTCTAACATAGACTTTGATCATTCGTTTAGCGAATTATCAATACTAGCTACATTTTTATGGAAGTCTTTTATTTAATATTAAAATATTATAAGACAGCACCACACCATATGAATATAATAGTATTTTATTTTACCCTATATAGTTTATATAATTTTACATTCATAACCTGCTGCTTTGTTAATAAGAGATCATTTGGTTTCAATTTTGCTCGGCCTAAAATAAAAAGCATGATTAATAAATGCCAATAATATTTTATATGCATATTTAGCAATTTTATAGTTGAATATATTAACAGAAAAAAACTGACGTGTTTTGTTAAACGTGTTTTTCAACAAATTTGCAGCTGACATTTGCTTGGATCTGAGATTATAAAAATGCACATTTTTAAAGACACTGACATTCTATTTTAAAATATTATTAGGCCTATACATTTTTTGTTAGGGTATACAAACATGAAATAACATGCAAGGATGTTAAGCACTGAATTTACCAATATTTATTTGCTTGCTTGTTAAAAAATGTAGAGCTTATGTTTTTTTATTGCATTGCCTTCCCAGCTAAGACACATCTGGACCCGGAGCTGAAGAATGACCACGGACGAGATCCTGACGAGGACCCCTCGAGTGGAGCACCACGAACAAATTTTACAACCAAACAACTCACAGAACTGGAAAAGGAGTTTCATTTCAACAAATATCTGACTCGAGCAAGACGGCTGGAGATCGCAAACACTCTCCAACTGAGCGAAACACAAGTGAAGATCTGGTTTCAAAACAGGCGCATGAAACAGAAGAAAATGCTGCGGGAAGGCATATTTCCGGGATTATTGCTGATTTCTGGGTGTGATGAGGATTCGAAAAAAACAGACACTTGTTCATCTCCTGACAAAAGATCATTTCTATTAGGGTAAGACTGTTGGGACGGCTGCTAGGCTACACAGAAATCCGAACGATCACGTGAATAGCATGCGTTATAACAAGAGAGTGAACGATCAAAATATATTTACACACCCAAAATGAAGTTTTGACACCAAGCATAAATATTTATTTATCGATACAATTGTTTAAGAAAATAAAGCAGTAACTCGCTATGATAAAAAAAAAAGGAGTTTGCTCACCTGTTGAAGCAAGCGGATTTATTTAAAATGCATTTTATAGTTTATTTCTTACTTTAAAATAATTGTTTATATGCTATGTGTTTTTTTTTTCATTCTGAATCTTCTTCTGTTATTAAATATCAGAAAATTAATCGATAATATTAATAGATATAATCAGGGTTAAAAAAAAAAAATAGGGCAAAAGTGTCACAAGTGACAAAAATGCCCCAGATATTTAAAACATGGAAAAAAAGGGGGGGGAGGGGGGTGCAGGGGGAAACCATTTTTAAAAAATATATTTTATCCAAACTACCTATATTTTACGCCGTTACATCCTAGGCATATCTAGTTATGGGTCTAAAATATTTGACTAAAATGTAGAGCATACTACGTTTTATGTATGATACAAAGAAAATGCTCTTACAAAAGTAAAAATGCCTATAGGGGCAATTATCGGTTACAAATAAAATAAATTGATTTCTGACACTGGTCTCATCTGATTATTATTCCTGGCTCTAAAACAAAAACGTGTTAACTGGTTGTATTCGTCAAAGCATCTCTAAATAATAATGCCTTTATTTTTTATTTTAATAAGCAGCGAAGTGAATATCTGAGCTAAAGTACTGTTATTACATTAGCCTACTATTTGAAAAAAAAAAACGCGTGGAATAAAACATTCTTAAACGTGCATGCACAGTATCTGACGCGAACAGATGTAGTTTGTTAAAAATCTAAAAATGCACATCTAATATTTAGACGCCAGGCTGCACACATTTAGAAACACTCAACAGGTTTGCTGCTGTTTGGCAGACATACTGTGTCTGTCATATTCATGCTGCTTGTGCTTTTATCTGCAAATAAAGAGCGCCGCACGATGATCGGTGATACGCGTCTTTCTAAATAATGGCGAAAAGCTGTCAACGTACAAAGTGCCTCCACTTAGCCGTGTATTTCCACCAATTTATTGCTGGAAGAGGTTAAATCGAGTGCCACGGGTTGAACCTTCTGATACCAACTCCTCATTTTGATAGCATCAAAGCAGTGCATTGAGAGCTAGAAAAACGGTGGAGGAATAAAGCGAGGCTTTTTGTGATTATTTTTTGGCGTACACACCGTTTACATTTTGAATGCATATTCAGATGGCATACTTTATCATAATTTAACTTTAAAATGTTTTGGAGAAACATATGAAGTTATTTACCCTGTATAATCATAAGTCTCGCTTTTTGTTTGGTGATATTCAACGGACAAGGACAGAAATATTTGCTGGAATTATCTGGAACGAGAGAGGGGATTATCGACATTTCTAAACGATCGATTTTTCGATGTGATGTGGATTTAAGCTGATTGCCTTTTAATTGATTTGCCTTGATGGCTTAAATAATTACAGCATTTGAATGAAAGCCATCTTTTTCATTTCACTCATTGTTTTCATTATTAAGACAACGTATAGTAAAATAAAAAGACTACATGCTAGATTCTTCACAATATTAATCTGCAAAACAATAAAAGCCTACTTATTCCTTAAATGAGCTATTTTTTTTCGCTGCATGAAAATTCCATTTTTGTTCTGCATACAATATAATTTTAATTTGAAGGGATTTGCATATTTAACCCCCTTGTATCAAAGCAAGCAAATTCTCTAACAAAAGCACTACACAGTCTCGTGAAGAGAAAAATGATCTGAACCGTCTTGTTAAATTATATTAAATGTCCTAAAAATGTTCCAGCAGCCTTAAAATCGAGATGCGTTAATCATACAAACAATATAAAGGCGAATAAAATTAATTGAAATAATCGTTCCTCAAGAGGGCTTGATTTAAATATTTCTTGAGGTATTTCTGACTTAGGCCTACTGAAAACATATCATCTCGCCATATTAGGAAACCTATATGCACGAAGCACGACTTGCATGCCTGAGCCTGCCAATATGTGCAGTTACTCCAGAGTTCACCTTTCACCTCTTGACCTCTGTTTCGCCTCGAGACAGCAGTGACCCGGTCAGTGGCTCACAGAGAAAAGGCTGCATTATTAATTTCACACTTCACACGTATCTTCACACTTCTTTCATTTTTTAAAAATGTTTATTCTCATGTTACAGTGTAAGCAAAAGTAGGAAAACCATACAATGTAATAATTGTATTCACCTATACGTTTTATTTATATTACTTGCTGCATAAACTTTTCAAGTTAAGTGTGTGTGTGTGTGTGTGTGTGTGTGTGTGTGTGTGTGTGTGTGTCGGTTTAATACAACCTAGAAAAAAAGTAAAAGCTGAGATTAAAACAGACGATTTGATAATAATCTTTTTTTATAGCCAGTGGAAATTCAAAACCCTCCAAGCACTTTTTGTTTCATTTTTTAAATCATATTATTAAGTAGATATATGACTATTCTTTTTACGCGCTTTTAAGCCTGAATGCGGAGTTAATGTCGCCAGGTTTAGGACAGAGAAAAGCATAGGCTTGTTTACGGTACTGTAGATTCCTTCTCGAAACGTTTGACGCATGAAAATTTACAGCGTTCAGGAAGGAAGTTTTCCTCTAGTATAGCTCATTAGATTTCACCTACACAAACCGATGTGCATTTTAGCTCAGTTACATCCGCATGCAGGAGCTTAATGCCCACGTTATGACATGTGGGTGCAGAAATTGATAACGCGATTGGATCAAGTATAATCCTCACTGCACGGTTGCATTTTACTCCGTAATTGAGAGGAAACGACATTACCTCGCTTATAGCGATGCTCTTAGAATGATGACCAAAGCCATATATTATTTTCTGTATTAGAGGCATAATATTTGTGAGCAGCAATGATTCTAGATGCAAATACACAGAAATAAAAATTTTATATTCTGCTACAAGTGTCAACCACACCAAATGAAAACACAAATTATTTTTTTTTATTTAAGTATTTTTTTTATTTTGCCTTACGTGTTAATCAGTTAATAAAAAGATGTAAATAAAATTAAGGATCGCTTTTTTACATTATTTTACATTAAGTGTTAAGCAGTTGATAAAAATAAGTAAATAAAATTAAGGAAACAAAAAAAAAATTATTTATATAATTTATATTCAATGACATATAAATACTGACATTTTATTATTTATTTATTTTTAACAAAATGTTATAAGTAAATCAGCAAATTACTATTTTACTTTATTTTACATTGTGTTAATCAGTTAATAAAAATAACTATTATTTATTTTTGTAGGTTTAACAAAATGTTATATTGACTCAAAGTTTTTGCAAAAGTGTACACCAAAAGAATAGAAAATGTAATTAATTGTCCACATATTCCTATACCATTAAACAATGTCATATATGCAAATAAATGTGTGGATTAGATTCAAATGTGAACAAGACAATTTTTATACAACTCAATCAATCTACATTAACATATCTTAAAATCACAATTATACAAATTTGTGCCTTTTAATAAGAAATACACTGATATACATTTATATTTGCCTACATAATACTAAAAAAATACTTATAAAATCATCCCAAACAGTTTCACAGCCATCAAAACTTAATGTTAAATTACTGGAATATTTGGAGGGGGGAAAAAAATCATATGGCAAAATACTTAAAATGCAGAAATGTTCAGAACATTTTTAGACATACATAATATTGCTATGTCAACTGGCTATTTTAAAATATTGTTGTCTTCATACTGTCCTTTTTAAAAGCCGCATGTCTCACTTATGTGGCTGCTTCTGATGGGTGGTCCTTAAAATGGCTGGTTACTATTGTACACTAACAAAAGGAGACACAGAGCTTCCAACACCTCTTCTCATCCCACACACAGTGTCCATAACAAACAGACATTGTATCGGTTTCTTCTGCACTGCAACCAGTAAAATGAAGAACTGATACTCATTTGTTTGCTTGTCAAGGGCACACATAAAAGAGGAAGGTAGAGGGAAGGTTTTAAGGCACCTTGCATATATATATATATATATATAAAACGCACAGGGCGTGTGCACACAGACCATTTTCTAGCCCTCGTTTCTCCTACCATTTACGACTCCCGAGAACAGATGTTTGGGGACAGCTTACAGCCTCAGCGAATTTCTGTGTACAAAGCAAACAGCAGCACTCAGCATTTCTAGCTGGCTAAGAAATTGCGCTCTCGGAGAAGGGGGAGGGGGGAGCATGAAGCCCAGGGTCTAGGAATCCGAATGAGGCAGAGAACAGGCGACACTTAACGAGGTGAAACTGTGTCAAGGTTACGTTCAGGGGGTTTTGTATTCAAATCAGTGCACTACACTCTTAAAAATAAAGGTCCCTTATTGGCATTGATGGTTCAACAAAGAACCTTTAACATCCATGGAACATTTCAATGGACAAAAGCCTTCTTTATAGTGGAAAAAGGTTCTTTAGATTTTTTTTAATATTCTTCACATTAAGAAGAAGATGGTTCTTTTAAGAATTGTTCACTGAAAGGTTCTTTGGAGAACCAAAGATGGTGGTTCTACACTCTTAAATCTAAAGGTCCTTTATTGGCATTGATGGTTCCATGAAGAACCTTCATCATCCATTGAACCTTTCCAATGGACAAAAGGATATTTATAGTGGAAAAAGGTTCCACAGGTGAAAACTGCCTTTATTTTTAAGTGCGTAGGTGATTGTGACAGTGCAACTCACTTGTCTGTATAAGCTGGCATATATAAAGGAGGCCTTTATGTGTGGATTCGGGGAAACAAGCGTTGACCTCTATGGTGTAGCGCTGCGGACTCTCAAGGTTCGGATTGCCCTTTGAAAAGATGCAGACGAGCACTACAGGGACCTGAAAGCTTGTATATTTTGCTGATGCTGATATTTAGGCTTCTTGGGTGGTACAAAAACATAAAGGGGGAAAAAAAACTACATTTATTGCACAAAAGCAAGTGGCATATTCCTCATAAAACAAAGAGCAATGCAGAAAAAATTAATAGCAATATCTCAAGGCTTTTTCTTAACAGATACAAGGCGCAATTTCAATGCCATATGTTGGGTTCCATTGCATCACTCACCAAAACAAACCTTATTTTTCATACCTTCCGTATTGAATGTGTGCTATAAAGTGCGAAATAAATATGCAAACGCAAGCACATTTGACCTTTCATGTTCACATTTTCGACTAACCAGAAATGAATAAATGAGCCCTCTGATGCTTATTTGTCTGAACTATGCCAACCCCCCAAACACACACACACACACACACACACACACACACACTTCCCTTCTGCCTTCAGTGAGGTTGCCATAGTGATAGCCTCACAGACACACAAGGAAGAGATGGAGGTGGAGGGGGAGACGAGAGGACGCTGTCTTTCTCCCTATCTTCCAGATAAGACATTGTGCTCAATCTTGCGATCCATGTCGAATGGGTGCAGAACCTTACGACGGACGGCATTATCGGAATGAATTATTTGTTCAAATAATTGAGTTAATTATTTGAGCAATTGCATAATGATAATCAATCCTGCAATGCATTTTAATGCGGCCACTGAACAAAAATACAGGTTTCGTGACCTAAAAATGCATCTGTGCTGCATAATAAAGATGTGCATTTCTATTGGTCAGTCAGTGCATAAGGGAAAAACCCTGGTGCTCAATCAACCCGCAGTTTTATTTTTCATCTTAACCGTATTCCATCTTCCCCCTCTCTCCTATTCATCCATCCCTCTCCTCCACCGCGCCATTTATCTTTCCCTCCCTCTGCCTCGCGCGCTACCCAACCGATATCAAGGCGTGATCCCGAGCCCTTCAAAGGTCAAGTGATACAAGGTCATTGGAGGGTCAGACCTGCTGACTGGCTGACCTCCGCAAGGACTTCTGCCGCCAGCCAATCGCACGCCAGCGTCTCCCACAGCAGTCTGCCTCCATCCCTGGCGGGCCCTCGGCGGCACGTCACGTGATCGTTAACGGACTGAAGCATCATGATGGAAATGATTAATGATGCTTTTAGTACCGGTTTAGAATGAAGCTGTCCACACTGCACTGTAATTACCCACTCCCAGGCGGCAGCTGCCTAACATAATTGCTTTTTGTTTGTTGACCTGGTTTACCAGAGAGAAAGATGGCTTTAGGTAGGTGAAGTGTGAGCGGTTGTGCATGTTGGCGTTTTATAGAGGGTGAAGAAGCGAGAAAGGTGCGCGATCATACGTGATGTCAGATTTAGCTCCATCCTCAAAAGGCTCGGCTGACTCATGTGATTTTTTTTCCTGTTTCAGGCAGAAAGGAATTTTGTTTTATTTTTGAAAGTGCATTTGATAATTCCTCATTTTTATGTGGCACTCTGGCCACTGAGAGGTAAACACGAGACGTGTAAATCTGCAATAAAACTTCAGAATCAACAGCTGTGATTGTAATAAGTAATTCGAAATAAACTGAGACGTTGGTGAATGAAACACTCCTTCCTCTCATTTCTGTCCATATGTCTTAAAACCAACCCATATTTCAGTGGAAAGCACTTAAACTGTTATACAGCTATAAACATTACTTGCATTTGGTCGCATGAATCAACTGATGGTCTCCAGAGAGCTTCAAAAAATGTCCGTATTCTCAGTGACCGTATTAAACAGGAATCAGGATGCGCTGATTTGAGAGTCTGAGTTGGGAATATTGAGTTGAAGTGTTTCCCAACTTTATTTTTGCTCCAGGAACCCCACAGCCATCATTTACGCTCAAGTACCCCTTCAATGACAGCAAACCAGATGTGTGTCACACTGGCTATCATACAGAATTAGCATCAATATTATTATTATTGAGAACAATCAATAAATGTCACAGTGAAATATATATATATATATATATATTTTTTTAAACAAAATACCATTTTTTTAGCAGTAAGTGAATGTGTTTCTTATTGGTGCTGTTGCTGTTTATACCATTCTTTTATAAACAAAATACATTTTGGTTTTATCTTAAATAGTAACTGAATGTGTTTTTAAATAAATGACTTTTTAAAATATTTAATTCTTTTGAATATGTCCACCATTTTAAAGGAATATTCCACCCAAAAATGAAAATTCTATCATTATTTATTCATCTTCATGTCTTTCCAAACCTGTATGCATTCCTTTATTTTGCAGAATATAAAAATATATTTTGAAGAATGTTGGTAAGCAAACAGTTACAGTTTATGTTTTTTGTCCATACAATGGAAGTCAATGGGAGCCGAAACTGGTTACCAACATTCTTCAAAATATCTTATTTTATGTTCTACAGAAGAAAGTTTGAAACATTATTAAGGTGAGTAAATTACAGTATGACAGAATTTCATTTTTGGGTGAACCTCCCTTTAAATTCTGTGATGCTGCACTTACTGAAAGATGCAGATTTTGCACAAATAATGATTCTGCACAAATACGGCTGCCAAATGATTTACGTCATGCTGCATGCGTTCACTGATCCGATAGCTTTTCACATTTTCACATCTCTGCCTCTTTGCCTCAAAGTCAACAAGAGATGGTATTTACAACTCGCGCTTTATTTCCTTAATGTGACATATTTCTGAGTGCAACAGGACAAGCAACAGTGACATCACATTACAAAAATGACCAAAAATTTTATTTTGGAATAACATGCACTTCTGGATCAAGCTCAACAACAGCAGGAATGTGTATGAAGAAAGTAAATCGGGTCAATTTTGATTTCTCCAGAGCTGGCATTGGGGTTTACAGCTCATATTTCACATTGATCCACAGCCCTTATTATTAATGAGCAAGTGGCGATGAGAGTAAATTAACTGAAGGAAAACAAAGTAAATAAATAATGCTTTTCCACACAGGTATACAAACAATATGGTTCAAAATGGCTAGGTCTTTGACCCCTTTTATTCCACCTTTCCAAAATATTAGCAATTAATATTTAAAACATGAATGTATACAGATAAATCACAACAATGTCAATTCGTTCTCCCACAGGTCCAGCATTATACGTACATCTGCATTCTTCTAGCACAAAGTGTCATATTTGTCATTGAACTTTTGCATCTGCTCTGCATAGCACCATTGATCCCTGACCATAACGACGACAGCGAGACCCAGATAAACAAGCTATGGCTGACCTATAGGCTGGCACGGACTGACTGTCCATAAATTTGCAGCTCTTTTCAGCTGGGTACGTCACACCCCGTTTCGTGCGCCAAGGCAAAGGGACAGAGGCAGCCTGCTATCAGCACTCTCTGTGTGAGCAGCTTTCATCCTCAGGCTGGTTCTCACATAACTCAGCCACAGTGTCTCTCCCTCTGCCTCATAAATAACATCCCTATCGTCTGATAATGCCCACTTAATGCTTAGTCAATAAACCCCACAGTGCCATGGTTTCTCCCCTCTCTCTTTCGTACATAAATATAAACAGTATGCTCGGATTGATGTGACACTCGGGTCTCGCTCCATCTGGGCAGAGAGGAGAAGCCCGAAGGGCCCGGAGAGAAGCGATGGAGGAGAGGAAGTGAGAACTGCAGGTGTTTGGACGAGATAGCGGCCGGAATGGCGGGATGGGAGCACCGCGGCACTGACTGATCACCTGAGAGAAGCGGCTGCTAATGTAATAATTAATTAACTTATTGGTTTCCTCCATTCTCACAGCAGGGCTTGTTTGACCCATTTGGATTATCGCCTCTTTAAAGGAATATTCCAGGTTCGGTTAAGCTCGACAGAATTTGTGGGATATTGTTGATTACCACAAAAATACATTTCCACTTGTCCCTTGTTTTCTTTTAAAAATCTGAGTTAAGGGGTCATATGATGCGATTTCAATTTTTCCTTTCTCTTTGGAGTGTTACAAGCTCTTGGTGCATAAAGAAGATCCATAATATTCCTTTAATGCAGAACATAGAGCCACATTAGGCCTCAGCCACACACTCACTTGACTGTCAAATATAAATGACTGGAGTAAAGGTTGAAGGGTTTATTTCAAGAATATAGCTGCAAGCCAAGTTTTATCTTAGTAGAAGATAAAAACGGTGTGCAAAAAAAGGACATGCGCTGTGAATGACTGAACTCTTGGGTCAAGTTCCCATTTTATGAGCGTCTGCCTTACAGTGGCCGCACACTGAGATAACACGCATAAATGAGAGCGAATAACATGCTGGTCAAAGGGAGTGGCTGCTAATTAAGGATTGTGTTTGGCGCTTTTCCTAAAATTAGTTGTTTGTCTTTTAGATCTTAAGAGGGTTGAGTAAGAGATTTTGAGTTAAAGAGTCTCTCTTACATTATGGGAGTGACCATGAGACAACAACTTGGATCATATTAATCTCAAACACAGTTATCCTTCTAAGTGTCCTGGCTCTGTTCCCAAAGACCTCGAGTAAATGTTTTGTCTACCGCAACAATGATCCAGACTTTCATTTAAGTGGCGGAACGACAGAACGCAGATGGCGTGGGATCACTTGCCAAACGAGGGCCAGTTAAAGCAACAAACACTCCGCAGCTGAAATGTGAGTAAGAAAACTGGATAGTCAGGGCTCCAGACAAATATACATACATATATATATATATATCCTTCTCCCAAACAATTTTAATTTTAGCCTTACAACTGCACGGCATTATACTAAATAATAATATTTGTATAAATAATATTAAAAAATTATATTTGTATAATTTTTTATTATTTTTTTTAAATACCACATCATCCTAAAAACTGCATGCTGCTATATGAGAAATCAGTCAGTACTAAATAAATCTCACAAATACATCACAGTAAGGGTTCTTGATTCATTACAGTGATTAGTCAAATTTAGCTTTTTTATATTTAATTTTATTTCAAGTAACTACATTTCTTATGGTTTTAATTTTAGTTACAGTTTTAGTTTAAGTTACCATAATAACCCTGGGTCATTCTGAATTGGACATTAAAAAACACTTATGTTTCAGTGAAGGAGTCTGTTGTGAACTCAGTGACGGCTGTGAACAATTCACTAATTGAATGAATCTGATTCAAACCGCAATGGCTCACAAATCATTTTGACTGACTCGTTTAAATGGGTCATATGACATTATTTTGTGTATTTGGCGTAATGAAATGTGTTTATGCAGTTTAAGGTTCAAAACACGCATTATTTTCCACATACTATACATTATACAACAAACAACAAGCGCTACTCTACACTGCTCAAAACTCGCGTTTGAATAGTCAGTGGCAAATTCTTTAAATATGAAAACGTCTGTGAGTCAGAACAGCCGGCATTGTAGGCTACTCTGCCAGGTTCAAGAAACAGTCCTCTGTAAAATGCGTTGCACACACACGAATATTTGGTTTGAACTGTTCTGGAACAGTGTTGTAAATACAACTTAACCACTGATTTCTAGTTGTGTCCTCTTTTGGAAGACCAAACAAAGTAGTTTCGCTTTCACAACAAATCACACAGCACCTTCAGGACTCTCAGCGTCAACAATACTACAGCGAGAATAAAAGTTACGCCTTCTTTTTTTGCGTGAACATTTGGGTGGTGTTATGCAAATCTTCCCACACAGTGACGTAGACATGTGGGGGCGTGTTTAAACGAGGCGTTTTAGGAGGGCGTGGATGAGTCTTAACTTTTATAAAGAATATCTCTTTGGGTTTGAGACTTTAGTCTTTGCAACTTTAGGGATCTTATCTATTCACAAACAGCTTGTAACACTCCAAAGAGAAAGGAAAACTTGAAATCGCATTATATGACCCCTTTAAAAGACACGATTCAAAAGAGTCCGTTGTTTGCGAATTCGACATCACAGTTTATGCTGTGTTCGTTGTCCCATGCGAGAAGTACCAACGTGCTTTTAAAGATGTAAATACGACATCTTACAGCATTTAAACACAGCATTTTATGAAAGTTTGCTGATGATGACTAGTTTTTAAATGATGGTCGCACGGTTTTTTTTCACCTTCTCAATAGCACACAAAGCCATTTGACTTTCAGCTGTGATCAGCTGTGGTCATTTTGATTTGCTCAGTATGAAAAGAGCTTTCCTGGAGTATTTCAGTCCTTGGCAGTGCAACTGAAGCAAACAATCAACTATGGGTGGCAAGGCACTGTCAAAAGATCTCTGGGATAAAGTTGTGGATAGGCACAAGTCAGGAGATGGAGACAAAAAAAATCTCAAAGGCTTTATCAATGCCTTGAAGCAGTGAAGTCTATTATTAAGAAGTGGAAGGTATTTGGTAGAACACAGGCCCTCCATGGATCAGGACGTCTCTCCAAACTGGATGAAAGTGCCAGGAGGAAACTGGTCAGAGAGGCGACCAAGAGGCTTACAGCAACTCTGAAGCAGCTGCAGGAGTTTATGACAGAGAGTGGTCATTGTGTATGGAGGTGGTGATATCCTGTTATGGGGTGTTTCTCTGCAGCAGGGACTGGAGCACTGGGACAGGATAGAAGGAAAAATGGATGAGGCAAAATCCCATCAAATGCTTGAGGAAACACAAGCGAAGCTGGACAGACTAAAGGCTGTAATTAAAGCAAAAGGTAGTTCAACAAAATAATGACACAAGGGGGTGATCTTTTTTCCAACTGAGTGAATCTGTTTTTTTTCCCTGATATGTTGGTGTTATATCTTTCACTGGATGTTATAAAAGTTGCATATATAAATACAGCTGGATAAAACAAAAACAGTGTCCGTCTTCATTTCAGGCTGCAAAGCAACAAAATGTGATTATTTTAAAGGGGGGTAATTCTATTCTATACCCACTGTAGACCTTAGTCAGGGTAGCGGCATATATAATTTTTTGACTGGAATTAAAATGAGGCTGTGAGGGATAGAACTCTACAGTGCATTTAATACATTGTACTGTTGTTTAACCACATACCGACAGTTCAGCTACCAAAATGTCTTTACGAAATAAAACTTTCAGTAAACCAAAAATCCATAAAACAGTTTTGAAAGTTGCAAAAATTGCATGATGTATACAGTGCGCGCCAGTGTAAAGACTGTGAGTCTATCCCTCATAGCCTTGTTTTTATCCGTGTTAAATTCAATATGGCGTCTATCCTGACTAAAGTCTATGGAGCCCTGAAAATACGACTACATGAGAGTATTTGTCAAGACAAGGCAGTTGATCTAATTCCATGTATAAATGCACAAACATGTTTAGAATTTAAGGAAGAATAGAACTGGTTGGTAAAGGGAGGAAGGTTATCTGAATGTCTCCATGATCTCTAGAGCAAAGTAAAGAAACCAAAGCAGATTAATCCTCCAGTAATAGAGACACAGTCTTCCCAAAATTAGGAGAGATGTTAACTGGGGTATCAATAAATAAAGCACTAATTAGAAAAAAGCAACAGCCTCTCTGTGGACTCAGTGGCGCGTGAGGAGAGAATACGAGCAGCATCCTCATCTGCAGTCATGGCGGCATGTCACGAAGGGGCCGACCAGGCACCGGCTCCTTCAATCTCCCTCTCTTCCTGCACACTGTGACTGTGCAGTGAACCCACCGGCTGGCCCATTCCACACATCGCCCGCATGCACGAATGTTGGTGTGTCTGCCTGCATGAGTATGCACAGCCGCTGGGCTTTGAGATTTCACCATGATTAATAGCAGTAGGGGGTCTTCCCCTCCCTCTGTCCTGGAGAAAATGCAGGGGAAAGGAGAATGAAAGAGTGCAGAGAAGTCAGAGAAAGAGAAGAGGACGACTTTGAGGTGAGAGGAGGAGAGAGTGACCAGCAGTGGGAATCAGTGCAAGTTGAGGCTCTTTGATGGGCTTTTGTATCCCTGACCGCTCCCCAACCTTCTCTCGTTCTATCGCTCTCTCTCTTTCCTCTCCCTGGAGGATAATAAAGACGGATGACACTGATGCTGTGCCATCCGGCACTACAGCCCTCGACTGCAGAGCCATTTGCACCATCATTTATCGCCCTCCTCCAAACCTGCCCCCCTTCCCGTGCCCCCCGCTCTAATTCTGCTTTAATAACCAGCCCCTACATTCATCACAGTATTGACGTCTCTGACAGACAGTGCGGCATACACTAACTCCCTGGCCTTTACTCGCACACCAGCGGGGTCGTGCCGAGTTCACCCAGTCAATAATCACACAGGCAGCGCGCTGCTGTCACCTTGGTGACGCCGTGAGCCATATAGAGACGTATGATGCGAGAGAGCGAGTGTCTCAACGCCACGCCAACACGCTGCCATTAACATTATCGCAGCCGCAGGATCAGACTGCAAGCGGGATGCGACTTGAATGCCAATTTAGTCAGACAAGACCCAAAAGGCCCACCTCATGTGTTGACGCTCTGATGCTGGACCAATACAGACGCAGCTCTGCTTCCAAATCTACAAATGCACTCTGATCCAACCCCAGGCAAGCGGTTTTCTCATTTTTTCCAATTGACTCAGCCTGCATCACTAGTGGCACTAGATGGGACTGCAAAAAAAAAAAAAAAAAGTGGTTTCCAAACATGTTTCCTAAACATCCCGACATCCCATGCCCTTTGGGAAAACAGCCAGTACCACCCTAATGCCAATTTCAGTTGGAAGGACAGGAAGAGGATTTTTAGTGGACTGAAATTCAGAGAAACTCAACACTGGTGGTGCATTCTGGGAAAGTTCATTCATCTATCTGTTATGTAATTATTTATATGCATATATTCTTTATTAACAATGTATTATGCATTTACATTAGATTACATTTATGCATTTAGCAGAAGTTTTTTTATCTAAAGTGGAGCACAAAAGAGGAACAAAGCAATTCATCAAAGAGAACGCAGAGAATAATTATTTAACTCATGTTTTTATTATATTATTTTTTTGGGAGTGCATGTATGTATATAAGAATGTGTGTATATTTCTGTATGATATATTATAAAAATGCAATATTTTACATTTTATAAACATTTTCTATCTATCCCTCACGGTTTCAAGATTTTTTTTAAACACTTTCGAACAAGGCTTTGTGAAGCCAACAGTCTTGACAATTTTTGCTTTTAGTTAAAAATCAGTTATATGAATAACTTGGAGTTTCAAATAATTTTATTTCTATTTCCTTGCATTCAAATCTGAACTGCGATGCAAAGAAATTTAACATTCTATCTATCTATCTATCTATCTATCTGTCTGTCTATCTATCTATCAAGCCAACAGTCTTGACAATCTTTGCTTTTCTAGTCAAAAATGAGTTATACGAATTTCAATTATTTTCGCTAAGGTGATGTTTCAACTCCCAGGGAAAGCAAGAACTGATAAAATGTGTACCTTGAATGCAATGTAAGCCACTTTGGATAAAAGTGTCTGCCAAATACATAAATGTAAATATAAACTTTAATTCTACTTCCTTTAATTCAAATCTGACCCAGAATTACAATTCATATTTAAATGTTACAAAGTAAAATGTTTGCTACCTCAATTTACATTCAATCCAAATTCAGGAACCGAATTGAAAGTTAAAAGGCATCCTGAATTCATTTCTGAATGGTGCACAACCATGATATATATACAGAAAATTTACTTAATGTATATATCAACATTATATCATCCTCCAAAAAACTAATATCGGTCGACAACTACTTTTTGCGTCGTAAACCTGCAAATGGCTTACTTCACATTAAATTGGGATAGCAAATTTAAAAACAAAATAAATACATCACCTCTAAAGAATACAACTATATAATTCAACAACAAAAAACCTAATTCTCCAACCAGACTGTCTTCTTTGTGTGCTAAAATTAGTCTCCTTGTCATCAGCTGGCAGCACAGCTTGCTCGCAGGCCCAGATTTTGTCTTCATTTCATTCTGACAATGACATTTATGTTAATTTGTTCCATGCCACTGCCAGGCATCTGGAGAGGCCAGTCCCACTCTCTTTCACACTTTCTTTTCATTTTGACCAACACAAATGTATGTGCCATGAGCAACGGGCCTTAGATAAACAGATTGATTCAATGGGAGGGCAAGGAGACACTGTCTCCTGTAGAGGAGAGATTTCAATCACACTCAGGTGGGCCACAGGCCTCTTCTTTGTCCCGTGTGCACTGTGTGCCTGGAAGGAAAGACAGTATGGTGAAAGTAAGCACTGTATATATACACTTCTGTGCTCACCTATTATCTCTTGAGCTCACACACTGCATTCTGCTTTCTCACTATCTCTCTCCGTTACATACACCTGGTCCCCTGGGCTCTGAGAGTGATACTGGCTGCAGTGCCCAGGTTCTCCAGAGACACGCGGTGCACCGTCCTGTCCCTCTTCACCTTTCCGACAGTGGCAGCCACGGGCGTGTGCCGGGGGGCTCTAATCCGCCGCCCAGGTCCCATCGGCAAGGATCATTGAGCTAATTAATAACGTGGCACGGAGAGGGATGGCAGTCATTAAGGAGCCACGGCTGTGCTCTCTTTGGCACTCTCCTCTCACTGCTGAGTGTGCTGGGGTTGCTGGGAAGGGGGGAGGGGGACTGCAGATGCAGGGTCTTGCTTGCTCGCACAAACCTCCCAGACATAATTCACTACAATGAAGTTTAACTGGGGGGAAAAAACCTCACACACAAACACAAGATGCAAGCAGGCACTCAGAGCGGCGAGAGCCAGACTAAATAAGAGTGGGCTGAGGCTCAGAGGAAATGAGAGTAAGTCTTCTTGACGTCCTGTCCTCATTAGCAGGCTGTAAGGATTCGTTTGGAGTGGTCTCATTAAACAGAAGCAATGTTAACCCTTTGCACAATGGCCTTTATGTCCACTTTTAAGTCAACATGAAATTAAAATGGACCCTGTTTACTTGTTTAACAGACATTTTTGGTTTTATTGTGCACCATTCATTGGTGTATGTTATTCCAAGGAAATATATTAGTAAAATGTAACTTGCTCATCCTCTGAAACGATAACGTTAACCAATATCCAAATAGCTAATCGGGCATTATTTTTGCAAATTCACATCTGGGCTTCATTACGGCATGAACATCCACTTTTCATTGATTGTCGCCCTATTTATTCCCATTGAACATCCTGTTTCACACAGAAATATGCCACATTACTATGGAAACTTGCTTCCACTTAGAGTAAAAACAAAGAATAAGGTAAGGTAATTACTTACATTTATGCATTGTTACATTTACACATTTCTGCGAGTTTATATTTACGCTTAAGCTTTTAAGCAAGCAAATTACATTTCATTGGTGTATGTTATTCCAAGGAAATATATTAGTAAAATGTAACTTGCTCATCCTCTGAAACGATAACGTTAACCAATATCCAAATAGCTAATCGGGCATTATTTTTGCAAATTCACATCTGGGCTTCATTACGGCATGAACATCCACTTTTCATTGATTGTCGCCCTATTTATTCCCATTGAACATCCTGTTTCACACAGAAATATGCCACATTAATATGGAAACTTGCTTCCACTTAGAGTAAAAACAAAGAATAAGGTAAGGTAATTGCTTACATTTATGCATTGTTACATTTACACATTTCTGCGAGTTTATATTTACGCTTAAGCTTTTAAGCAAGCAAATTACATTGCATTCAATGTGTATACATTTCTATCAGTTCATGCATTCCCTGGAAATCGAACCCATGACCCTGGGATTGCTAGCGCTATGCTCTTCTGTTTGAGTCACAAGAACGCAAGTGTGAGATTAAAATAAAGTACAATTATGTGATTAGTCACTCTATGAAAAACATAAATTTATATTAGGAAATAAAAAGTCACACTGTGAATGTAGATTTGATATTATATGAGAAGCAAAAAAATCTATCTATCTATCTATCTTCTGGCAGAAATGGGATCCCATATTACATTAGTGAAATGGGTTTCAAATAGCAATTCATGTTGATGCTAACCAGCTAGCAGGAGCATCACTTTAATATTACTGAAAAAATTTTACTTTTATACTTTTAATTAATAAAAAATATTACCTCTACTTTGCTACTTCTACTTTTGTTCATTACTTTCTTACAATAATGAATTAGATTTTCAGCACCTGCTATTTATTTAATACGTTTTTTTTTTTTTACACCAAGCTCATTCCGGTGTAATTTCGTTGAACGAAGGTGCTCATGTGGACAAAGCATGCTTAAATACAGTTCCTAATCCTATTCCCCCCTCCATTTCCTGTCCTCTTTCCACTATCAAATCAATAAAAAAAGTGTCAAAAAGGCCAAATTATTTATAGCATTGGCTAAGCTATGAGGGTACAATCACTGATCCCTTGAGGCTACGATACAAGGTCAATTTAAAGTCACATTTGCGACCATTTTAAGTTGCAAATTCTCTCTATTACATGTGTAGGTTAAGATATTTCCATTACCAAGCCATGCAGTAAAAAAGAAAACAGTCTGAACTCTTTCTTTCTATCCAGTCCCTGCACACCAAACAGAATAAGCACTTAGTGTTCCAGACAACCCAATAGCTCAGCTCCTCCTAATGAAAGGAAGCAGCAGAAACAATTAGTTGTGCAAACAAACAGATCAGAGAGCAAAGACCAGGATCCACTATCACTCCCCTGACGTCATGGCCACTAACAGGCTTGAATGGAGGTAATTGGGGGAACTGGAAGTTAAGACAAAATCAATGGAAACTCAGGCATACTAGCGGGGAGATTACTCACCGGTTCACACCATTACTCTGGGGACTCAAAGACTGCCAGGAACATGATGCAGGACTATATACCAGAACTGCAGAACAGGACGGAGACTCATGAACAGCACTGTGAAACAGGATTGCGGGAAAGGATCATGGAACAGGACTGCGGAATGCAGTTAATGAGCCCCAAAAAAAACCCACCTCTGAACAAGACGTTGCTAATTTATCATTTAGTTAATGCTTTTATCCCAAGCAACTCTCAGTACACTTATTACAGGGACAATCCCCCTAGAGAAACATGAGGTTAAGTGTCTTGCTCAAGGGCACAGTGGGGATAGTCCATGGGTCATCTCCTGCTGGGTTGGAACCTACATCCTTTCAGTTACCAGTTCTACAACCACTAAGCTATGCCACCCAAAATATGTGGAACAGAAGTTTGGATCAAGAATGCATAACAGGGATTTGGAACAAGCGGAGCTCACTTCACCAATTGGGCCAAAATCTTACATTTATTGATCTTGTTCATCCATTTGCAAACTTAAATGTTCTGAATTGATTGTATTTTACATTGTTGTTGCACATTCTGTTAATTTGTCACCAAGATGATAGACAAGGTTATAGAAATAATGACGTGATAGTTTTGAAAGCAGCTGTAAGAATGTGTTGAACCAATTCATGTTTTGGACTGTATACCTCTACACACGAATCATTCTCCGGCATAATAAGTTTGTGGAGATACATTATAGCTGGATAATTTCCATCCAAGTAAAAAAAGTAAAGAATGTAAATATTCTTTTTGTAAAAATAAAAATAGATGATAAATAAAAATAATAATAAATTATATTTGTGAAATAAAAACGTAAAATGTATTTGTAAAATATAAATATTATTAACATTATAATAAATTATATTAATATGATATTAAATATTATTAATATCATTTTTTTTTCTAGTAAATATTAAATACATTGGTAAACACACACACACACTACCGCTCAAAAGTTTGGGGCTGATAAGATTTTTCTGAAAGAAGTCTCCTATGCTCACCCAAGGCTACATTTATTTGATCAAAAATAATACAGTAATATCTGTAAAATTGTGCAATATTATTACAATTTAAAATAGCTGTTTACTATTTTAATATAATTTAAAAGGTTATTTATTCCTGTGATGGCAAAGCTGAATTTTCAGCAGCCTCAATGAACATTTGGTGCTCAAGAAACATTTCTTGTTATTATCATTGTTGAAATCATTTCTGTGGAAACCGTGACACATTTTCAGGATGCTTTGATGAAATTGATGAATTTATTTGAAATAGAAATCTATTGTAACATTATAAATGTCTTTACTGTCACTAGTTGAACCGAGTTGGCTTCATAACTAATGAATTTTGCAACATTCACTCAGTTTTTAAATTAAGCTGAATAATGACACTACTGTCTATTTAGAGCTGCTTTATAGCTGAAATTGTGTTTGTTTCATAATTGAAAAACCTTGAAAAAGTATTACTGTGAAGCCGTTTTGAAATCTACATTGTATGTAGTGCTATATAAATAAATGTGACTTGACTTTTTTGATATTTTAAATGCTACAAGGAAGTATTAATTTCTTTCATAAAAATCATACTGACCCCAATTCCTTGAATGATAGTGTATTTTTTAAAATTATATTTATTACTCTTTTATGGCAGGGCAAACCCGGGAGTCAGGCACATCACCACTAACATCATAGCAACCACATAGCAACACACTAAAAACAACCAGAACAACCTGATGGCGAGTATTGCACAGGCAAGCACCACTGTTGTTGTTGATTTTCTTGCGAACTGTAAGGTTATCTACTAGCTTATACTCAAAAGGTGAATTGTAAGACTTAACCAACTCCTTTTCTAATCAAAGAGGAAAAAACATCAGCAGATAACCACAAGCAAGCGACTGCCAAGCTCACCAGTGGGAGTTCTGCTGTTCCTCTCTCATGCGTTATTAATAGAGCAAAGTGTTGATTAGAATGGGCCTCCCCCCTCTTCTCTCCTTATCAGCTCTCCCAGCACCTCCTCCTCCTCCTCCTGCCCTCCAAATGCCAGCACATTACTGCTTTCCTGCTCATTGACAGAGCTGCCAGTCACCGCTCAGATGGATGCCACTCCTGGGAGGACTCCCTATCCTCCACTATTGACTTATTTGTTTTGCTGATCTAACAACCCATGATCCTTCATCTAAGGTGAAAGGTGGACTTGTATGCGACCTTACTGCATGCTGTATACTATATAGAAAAAAAATCTGTGAAATTTACAGTGAAAAGCGGCAGCTTAACCATAAAAATACGGTAGCAACATTTTAGGTTTTATGGATTGAACCTAAGTTTACAGTGAAAAAAAAAAAAAAAAACCTGATAATGTTAAAATCTGTTTTGTACCTTTATAATATACTGACAACCACCTGACAACGAGAAAGCCACATGAATCTCATCACAAGTTGATTTTCCACAATCTGAGGTCAATATTAATATATTTCATATATTTTCATAAAATCACTTGACTGTAATATTTTAAAATACATGAAATGTCCCATTAGATTTATTACAGATTATTCCCCATATGTATAGTAAGGAAGTTTACTGTTAACCGATTAACAGGTTTTTATTATGGATGCACCGATACAAGCCTTCTGTCCCGATACTGATTATTTAGAATGATATCTGCCGATACAGATACCAAAAGTTTAACGGTTCTGCTTTTTTATACTTTTTTTTTTTATACTTATACACTTTAATTATGCAGTTTTGAAAGAAATGCAAATAATACCTTTTATTCTCTCCATATCAACATTGTTGTCCATGTTTCAAAGCAACTGGTCTCTATGGAAGCTTGTTTCTGCCACAAGATAAAAAAAAATAAAAAAGGTAATTGGGATTTTTAATCTCACAATTCTGACTTTTTTTACATTGCAATTCTGCAACAAAAACTCTGGGTCAGAATTTTTCCTTTTTTTTTCTTAGAATTGCTAGAAAAAAAGTCAGAATTATGAGAAATAAACTCAGACTTGCAAGAATAAAAGTCAGAATTGTAAGAAAAAGTCACAATTACCTTTTTAACATTTTTTTTAATCCTGTGGTGGAAATGGGCTTCCAGAGGTCTCAGTCCTACACAGGAAACACATTACTCAAATGAACATTCTTAACTCACATTAACTGATATTGTTAAGACTTCTTAACTTATTGGATATTCTTATCTCTTACTAACATTATGTTTTGATTAACAGGATATAATTAACATTGGCTGTTCTTAAACAATTGGTGGATGTCTGATAGTACTTATTAGCCGATACACTGGTGCATCCCTAGTTTTTATTGTATAATTTCCAGTATATCATTTTTTTTTACAGTGTACAGTGTTTCTTTGAAGGTAAGGATGGAGTATACGTATGTAATTATGCAGTGAGCTGGAGTACTGCGAAAGAGAGCTCTGTAGGCCTCTGTTCGGTTTAAGTGGAGGGAAAAGTCAGTTGCTGTAATGTTATGCAAAAACTCCATTTACTGGAAATCTCTGGCAGCGAAAAGCAGTGCTGTCATTTCACTGCCTGAGTGCCTGTACAGCGGGGCATTTCTCCCTTTGATCCGTGACCCTGTCCAGACTAACATTTGTATCTGGCTAATGATTCCCCAGCCTTTTGCACGCACACCTTTTGGCCTGTTGCTCCTTCCTCGTGCCAACTGTCTACCCAGCTGTGCTAAAAAATTTAAAAAAAAACCTGTCCTGATTCTGTCAGTGATACCTCCGCATCTGTGCGATTTTATGGATTGAACCTAAGTTTAAAGTGAAAAAAAAAAAAAAAACCTGATAATGTTAAAATCTGTTTTGTACCTTTATAATATACTGACAACCACCTGACAACGAGAAAGCCACATGAATCTCATCACAAGTTGATTTTCCACAATCTGAGGTCAATATTAATATATTTCATATATTTTCATAAAATCACTTGACTGTAATATTTTAAAATACATGAAATGTCCCATTAGATTTATTACAGATTATTCCCCATATGTATAGTAAGGAAGTTTACTGTTAACCGATTAACAGGTTTTTATTATGGATGCACCGATACAAGCCTTCTGTCCCGATACTGATTATTTAGAATGATATCTGCCGATACAGATACCAAAAGTTTAACGGTTCTGCTTTTTTATACTTTTTTTTTTTATACTTATACACTTTAATTATGCAGTTTTGAAAGAAATGCAAATAATACCTTTTATTCTCTCCATATCAACATTGTTGTCCATGTTTCAAAGCAACTGGTCTCTATGGAAGCTTGTTTCTGCCACAAGATAAAAAAAAATAAAAAAGGTAATTGGGATTTTTAATCTCACAATTCTGACTTTTTTTACATTGCAATTCTGCGACAAAAACTCTGGGTCAGAATTTTTCCTTTTTTTTTCTTAGAATTGCTAGAAAAAAAGTCAGAATTATGAGAAATAAACTCAGACTTGCAAGAATAAAAGTCAGAATTGTAAGAAAAAGTCACAATTACCTTTTTAACATTTTTTTTAATCCTGTGGTGGAAATGGGCTTCCAGAGGTCTCAGTCCTAAACAGGAAACACATTACTCAAATGAACATTCTTAACTCATATTAACTGATATTGTTAAGACTTCTTAACTTATTGGATATTCTTATCTCTTACTAACATTATGTTTTGATTAACAGGATATAATTAACATTGGCTGTTCTTAAACAATTGGTGGATGTCTGATAGTACTTATTAGCCGATACACTGGTGCATCCCTAGTTTTTATTGTATAATTTCCAGTATATCATTTTTTTTTACAGTGTACAGTGTTTCTTTGAAGGTAAGGATGGAGTATACGTATGTAATTATGCAGTGAGCTGGAGTACTGCGAAAGAGAGCTCTGTAGGCCTCTGTTCGGTTTAAGTGGAGGGAAAAGTCAGTTGCTGTAATGTTATGCAAAAACTCCATTTACTGGAAATCTCTGGCAGCGAAAAGCAGTGCTGTCATTTCACTGCCTGAGTGCCTGTACAGCGGGGCATTTCTCCCTTTGATCCGTGACCCTGTCCAGACTAACATTTGTATCTGGCTAATGATTCCCCAGCCTTTTGCACGCACACCTTTTGGCCTGTTGCTCCTTCCTCGTGCCAACTGTCTACCCAGCTGTGCTAAAAAATTTAAAAAAAAACCTGTCCTGATTCTGTCAGTGATACCTCCGCATCTGTGCGATCCATTTGGTTGGAGAGCTAATCAGGAACAGAGACAAAATCGAGGCGCCTTGAGTCGCTGCCTCTTTGAAGGGCGACTCCAAACGTTGGCTGGTCATTTAGCGTTCCAGAGCACTGGCCCTCATTTCCCTGCCACTTCAGATGGAAGCAGCAGCCACTCTCCCCCGCAAACGAAGTGCAAATAGGTTCCAGTGCTCATTTATGCATGCCAGTCTCACACTCGCCTGATTAAAACAATGTAAATGATTCATTCACGACCTGACTTCCAGGGACACAGGGAGTTGAGCAGGAGGGCTCTCATTAACAGCACAGCCTCCAACTAACCGGATGCGGGGACGACTTTGTCAAATCAACATCAAAAATGTAGCACCACAATCTATATTGTATAAGAGGTGTTATATAGTAATTTAATATGTTTCAGTGCTGCTGTGGAACCGTATATGTTAGCTTTGCTGGAATTGGTTAACTTCTCAATTGTGATCTAATAAGATTAAGGTCAAATATATTTTATGCACTTTTTATAATATGCAAAAATCCTTTTACATGCATTTCTAATCATCTAAATTAATTCAATTAATCACATCATTAACAGGGATGTGCACAGGATAAAAAAATAAATAAAGGTAATTGGAACTTTTTATCTCGCAATTCAGCCTTTTTGTTCTTAAATATAAGTTCTCATAATTCAGATTTTTCTCATAATTCTTGATTTATTTAAATTCGGAATTCTGAGCATATATCTCACAATTCTGACTTTTGTTCTTGCAATTTTGAGATATAAATTTGCAATTCTGATTTTTAAAAAAGTCAGAATTGTGAGATAAAATGTTAGTTACCTTTTTAATTTTTATTCTGCTGCAGTAACAAAACAAAAAAAAAACGAGATGTAAACTCAGAAATCTGAGGAAAAAAATTCTGAGTTTATATCTCGCAATTATGGCCATTTTTCAGAATTCTGAGAAAAAAAGAACTGCAAGATATAAACTCAGAATTCTTTTTTTTTCTTCTGAGGAAAAAAAAACAGAATTCTGAGTTTATATCTTGCAATTCTTTTTTACTCCGAATTCTGAAAAATGGCCATAATAGCATTATTACATGAATTAGAATTTGATATGGCGTGACAGAATTTTTTTTTTTCCTGAATTTCAATTCAAATAAACTCAGCACAGCTTGAGCACAAATTCTGGGAATTTAAGTGCTCATCCACTCTTAGCCTATAAATCTTTACTCTCTTTACTTTTTTAATGCTTTTTAATATTTTCAAACAAGGAAACATTCAATATTTGTCCAACTTTGCTTTTCTAGTAATTCATTTTCAATTCATTCTGCTTTCTTACATTAATATTCGAAATGAAATTCTGCATCCTGTTTGCTATCTCAAATCAGTGCCATTTCAAATTCAAGGCATTCTCAATCCAATTCTGAATGTTGCACAACCCTGAAAATACATATTCAAACTTTGCAGTTGACAACCACCATGAGCCAAAGAGCAAGTGAGAAAACTCCTCCTCCATGCAATAGTACAGTCAGTCTGTTTTATGTAATGAGCGCCACCTACTGGATGCCAGTGATACAGCATGAAAAATAAATCCTTTCACAGGTTGCTGTCCAAAGCACAACACACAATCCCAGGACCTCCAAGGGAGCAAGAAACTTCTAAAAATAGTTAAGACAGGCGGTGCACGTAACAAACGCTTTTGAGCTGCATTACGAAGGGAAGTTGAAATAGATAAAGTTCTTTTTTTGTGATAAGGGCTATAGCTTTTGCCATCGCTCTGCAGGGAATCACTTTTAAAAGTGTAAAGTAGAACTCACTCGCTATCAAAGCAAAGACAAGTGTATTAAATCTTATGTGGAGTGTGTTTAATGGCCCGCCATGTTGTATGGAGTGTGAACTACAGTATGTCAATTCATCTGGATTTCAAGCACATCATCAAAGCACAAGGCAGGAGATTCAAGCTGTCGGACATCAAAGCACACCTGACAGCCGTTCATGCTTCTGTGAGACAATGATAACCCCATCCATCATATTTGTTTGGCAAGAGAGAAAGAAAGAGAGGAAAAGAAGGAGGGGTGAAGTCATAATTAATAGTCTCTTTTGTGGTAGCTCCACCTGGTCTGAACCTCGTGGCCCGAGGCTCTAAGTGAAGCAAGTCCATTCAGTGCTGAAACACCTGGAGAGATCTGGAACTCCGCTTATGGCTATTTCTTCCATTCTCATCCTCCTTCCTGCTCACTTTCTCTCCTTCATTTGACCTCACAATTCACAGGTGACTCTTTATCATCTGCACTAAGATGCCAACATCATGTCATTAATCAGTTTTTGATTTATTAAACATTCCTTTCGTGTGTACTGTACATTTTCAAGAAGAGCTGACCGCAGGCGTAACGAGCCGCAACTGCATTCACTAGCTGTCTGTTACACCTGCTGCGCTGAACTGGATTATAAACTTTGGCAACATGAGACAAGCATGATGCTTGAGTCAATTCAATTCTATTTCTGTAGCACTTCTCACATCTCATGGCATTCCAAAGTAGCCTTACAGAGATCACTAGCCACAATGTGCAAGACAAGGGCGACAAAAGAAAAACAACATCTGAGGAACTGAGTCGTAGCTATATAATGACAATGTTAGCCATGTGATAATTTAAATAAGGATGCACAACATATTGAAATTGAATCAGATTTGTTTTAGTTGTTTTTTTGTATCCGCCTATATTGGATATGCATTATTGGCCAATATTAGATATTTAATTGTGCAAGCTCACTGGGGTTTGAGAAAAGCACTTTATAAGTAACTTGCATTATTATTATATTATCATTATTATTATTACCACTATTTTTTACATTCATCTTAGCTCTAAAACACACTTTAAAAACACAAATACTGACAGTTAAATACAATCTTTAGCAAATCTTAAAATGAATATCCACTTATTAAGTGTTTTATTACTAGTATTATTAGTGTTTTATTTTTAATATTTTATATTTTAACATTTAGTATTTTTATTTTTAAGATCTTCAATAATGAAGATTTGTAATTTCACATTTTCTTTATTTGTATATTTTAATGAAAATAATACAAAATATATAAACATTAAAATACTATATTTAAATAGCATCAAAATAACAACATTTATAATAATGCTACAATTATTTATTTAATAATTGTACATTTTATTATTCAATATTTTATATTTTTATATAATATTTTATATTTTTTAAATTTGATATTTAAGATTTTTAATGTTGAATATTTTCTATTTTAAAAATATAATCAATCCATTAAAATAAAATTAATAAAAGTTTATAAATATATTAAAATAACATAATAAAATGACATTAAAACAATACTAAATTTATCATATTTAAACAATTATTCTAATAATTGTACTTTTTTTTTTTTGCTTCAGTATTTTAGTTAGTAATTTTAGTATTTTAATATTGGCAATTTATCAGTTATTACTACAACATAAAAATCATTATCAGCTGGTATAGGCCAGAATTTAAATATAACTGCATCCCTAAATTCAAACCAAGAACCACATGACAAGACATGTTGGTCATCAACACCTAAGGTTTCCTATCAAACAATTACCAGCCAAACTCTGTTCCTATCCCTTGACTGTAAAGGAAAACTCCCAACTCTAAACCATGTAGGAACAGACTGTATTGAGCAGCTAATAAAACGTAAAAGTCCAAGTTTGAGGTTTTCCCTCATCATTTTCACTTATGCGGTTAAACCTGCTTTAAAGCACAACGAGGCCCTGTAACACACCATTAGAGCGTCTTTCTCTGTAAGTCTCTGCAAGTATCTGCACGCGGGTCCTTACGCAGTCTACAATCCAGTTGCCATGGCAGCAGCAGCTGTATCCACGGAGAGGTAAGGAAGCTGGCACCCCCCAATAACACGAGCCCCCTCCCTCCGGTGACCCGCTGCTGAACCAGGGCTGAGAGCAGAGGTCGATGGCTCGGAGCGGCCGTATGACAGTGAGGGATGATGGCGAATGAGAATGAGAAGAGGGAGTAGAGGCATACAGATGGGGAAGAGAGGAGGAGATATGGAGAAAAGAGAAAAAAAAAACGAGAGACAAGAGCAAATTTAATTACTATCAATGGAGGGATCTTCAAAAAACAAATCGACTGCCAATTTTTCTGTGGGCTGTGTGAAATTAAGGTACCATACAAAATGGATGGAGCTCTGCCTTTTTATCCTCCAGTGAAATTAAAAATGCCTCTTGCCCTGAGCAGAGATGAACAGATTACTTCCATGTGTCATTTTACGCCTGCACTTGATATTGTTTGTCTCACATGCACAGATGTGCGTTGAAGCGCTCATCAGACGCGGTCCGGGTGTGTTCATCAGTAAGATGTGGGCAGAGATGTCAAGTGAGTTGACCTTTGACCACCCTTGCCAGAGGTCAAGCAGTTTAGGTCAGTGTCCTACATATAGCATTACATGTTCTTCTCACCTGGAAAATCAAAGAAACGTCTGAGAGCATTGGCACTGACAGATTAAGTTACTAATAAATGCTCAAACATATCTCAGAATTAATAGTTTTAAACCGAGTTTATTGTGTTAATCACTTTTGCTCTTCTGACCGATTGTATTGCAACAAAAGGTAATAATAAAATGTGAAGGTGTAGGGTGAAATAAAATATGTGATATAAGACTGAATAAACAGAACAGAACTATTAAAATGACAAAACCAGAATAGATCAATTATGCCTTTAAAGAGATGCAGTAATTAAAATAAGATCACTGTTCTTAAACATTATTGTTTTTGTTGTTTATGATTCATCGCTAATTATTGATTTACATTTTAATTCTGAAATGTTTTTAACGGACCATAGTCAGGCTACACAACATATTTAATTTGACTGTACAAAAATACAGTCTGTTAAATTAACACTTTGTTAAAGCATTTTCTCTTCAATTTAACAAGGTAAATAAATTATGTAATTTTTAACCTATGTATTAAATATATGGTAATTTTTTTTTATATTGTTTTTATATTGTCCTGGCATTGGTAATTAAAAATAATTTTAAAAAAAATTAAAATCAGTAAAACTAGTTAACACTGCTGCAATGTAGTTTACATCATTAATGCGCCTTCCCCGAACTGGTATTAGCGACATCCTCAAGATTAATGATTTTTCTCTAAATTCTGTAAAAACTAAAGATGAAAGGATATGATTTTTATAAGGGTTATATCTTAAACTAAGAAGAAATGGAGACTGTCACTGCTAATATTTACTTTAATATATTTAATATGTTAATGAATTTGCTAGATCACTTAATGAAATTGGATTTATCATTAAAAAGGGCTATTCATTTGCCTTTTTTATATTGTGTGAGAAGTCAAATTTCAAATACAGCTTCTCACAATAAATCTGGCACCTCTCTCTTAGATTTCCTGTTTTGGAAAGTTGTGTAAGCTTAATAGTAGATTATTTTTCCTTTTGCTGTTTGGACAAAAGGAAACACTGCTTTACCTCAGTTTACCCTGCTATTCTTTACTGTTTTGTTCCAAACAAAAGTGAAAATGCTCTTAATGTCCTAGGTCACGTCTAATTTATGTTTTATAGTTTTTTGTCCACTGGAAAAAAACATATTGTACCGTACAACCCATTAAACAGCCTACAGCCTCATTTTTATGTCGAATTAAATATGATGTTGAACTAAGGTCCGTTATAATATTTTCATTAGGGTTGCAAAAAGGTGGAAAATTTCCAGTAAATTTTGGAATATTCCAGGGATTTTTTTTGGAAAGTTTCTGTAAATTTACCGGAAATTTTCCACCCCTTTGCAACTCTAATTTTCATCAGTGGTTTTCTGACATGTCAAGAAACTACATGAAGCATATAAATGCGCAATGTCTCGGGTAAATACAACTATGATAATTTTATAAAAATGCAACAACACGTTCACAGATCACCACACTGAGTGCATTAATGAAACCCTTGTCTGCATATCATTTATTGCATCTATTAATTTGAATTATAAACATGTATCTGCAGATTATTAAATTATCATCACAGTGCTCATTAGCATTCAGGTACAGGACAGCCCTTTGAAAACCTGACTGAGGCAAACAGCTCCCTCTGCTGGTCATTAACTTGCACTTCACCTTGAACACTGACAGACTGAGAGTGATCTATACTCAAATTCAATGCATTCTGTTTTATACTCATCAAAGCAAAATCAATTTTTTTAAAACACAAAAGGCTTGCACTGATGTAGCCTGGTGCGTGTAACGCAGTAGCTGATGCTAGCCATGCTGAGAATGTTTGTTTGTGCGGCACGTGCTGTCTGTCTGCGGTAGCGTGGTGCCCAAGCATTCTTTTTCATTTGCTTGTTTTCCAGATGTCGTGTCCTCCACATCACCCCGTCCTCGTCCTGCTCGGCTCCCCCTCCCTCCCTCGCTCTCCCTCTGCCTGCAGCTGCGTCAGAGACCCTAACCGCATCAGGCAAGATAGCAGATTGGAAGTACAAGAGCGATCCATCCATCAAAAGAGAGAGCGTTGGGAAGGAAGGGAAGGCAGGGGGCATGCAAGAGAGAAAGCAAGAGAGGAAGTAAAAGAGAAAGATAATCAGAAGGATTTCAGCTAAACCGCAGATTATTAGCACTATGCGTCTAACATGTCTAGACCCCATTTCGATGTGTTATTCCTTACTGAGCCAATAAACTAGGGCTAAACAGAAATGCAGACCTGATATATGACTGTTGTTATGGCAACCTCAGTGCCATGCGGTGACATCATCAGCGGTCTGACTTAAATAAACTATTCTAAACTCAGAAATACAATAGACAATGAACACATTCAAAGCAAAGAACTCTTGGCCAACAATCACAACCAATATGCATGCAAATAACCCTTTTGTTCTTGTTATGTTCCCACATATTGAGACATGAACCATTTAGCAGGGTTGTGCACCATTCGGAAATGTATTGAAAATTAAATTCACAAATTTGAATTGCATTTGAAGTGAGGTAACAAAAAGGATGCACACCTGCAATTCAAATTTAAATGCAAGGAAGTAGAAATAAAATAAAAAGTAATTTGAAGAAAACCACATAACCGTAATTTGAACTAGAAAATAAAAGGTTGGTCGGTCGGACGGACGGACGGAATAGAAAGATAGATAAACAGACAGACAGACAGAGAAATAGAAAGATAGATAAACACAAACAGACAGACAGAACACAAAACAAGGACGGACGGACGGACGGACAGATAGATAGATAGATAGATAGACAGACAGACAGAGACAGACGGATGGACGGACGGACGGACGGACGGACGGACGGTCAGACAGAGAGATAGATAGAAAGATAGATAGACACAGACACAGACAGACAAAGAAATATAAAGATAGAGCAGATCAGTCATTTTAAAACTTTCTGTGAGACGGAATTTCACAAACAGTGTGAGTGATTGGGATTGGTACCGCGTCTTCTCCCGCTCTCTCAAAATACACAAATGGCCTCACACCCATAATATCCACGTTGAGTTTGCTCTGCAAGCGAGCTGCACGCTGCAATACAAGACAAGCGCGCGTTTCGGACAGTTGACGGAACTATCACCTGCACGTAATTTTAAGTCATGCCAATTTAAACATTCAAGCTATTTTAACCCATATACTCGCGCACTCTTTGAGAGGTCTTCAATGCGCTCTCCAAAGCGCGCACAGCCGCCTCTCAAACAGCTCGCGACTCTCGAGTTACTACATATTTGAATAAAATAATTTCCTTATTGTCCGGCTATTCCGTTTTATTTATCCATGGTACATGTTATCCAATTACTTGTTTGCATTATTTAGGCATTATTTTATTTTAATTTTAAGGCAATTGATTTTTTGGTAACACTTTACAAAGCAAATTCAACTTCTTGTGGGGTGCGGCCAATTCAATTCAAATTCACAGCCAATTCTTCAACTCTGAATTCATCTAGTCTGGTGGGTGGTTTCGCTCACACGTCGTGTTTGCGTAAACACCTGTTGCAGCAGGGCAGACGCGCAGACAAGGAGAGGACCTGAGGGACAGCTGTCTCGTCTGGCCTGCAGCGGGTAGTGGCTATATGATGGATTGCACCAAGTTAAAACAGGTGTCCCATGGGAGATCTTCACAGTGCGGTGTTCTCTCCACTCTCCTGCACTCTTAGGCTACCCATGATTCATGCAGCAAGGCAGAGAGATGCTCCGTAATGGGAAGCACACTGCATGTTTCAATATGCATGGCATGTGCAAATAGTTTGGGTCATACTTGGGTTGCCCTGCCACTACCTCAGTTCTCAGCAGCTCTTCATCGCTGTGATATAATGCTTCACTTCCCCCTGTATCTCCGGCACCCCTGCGCTGCATCTGTGTATCGCAGCTCTCGCCTCCCCCTCATTCTTAATGTGTTTGTGGCTCTCTCTCTTTCTCTCTCCAACACGCTCTCTATCTCCATTTCTAATTCCCTCACTCTATCTCTTCCACCTTCTCTTTCCCCACTGATGAATCACCTTCCCCTCCCGTTGAACTCGACTGAATCCGAGGGAAGCAGTAAAGTAGCATCGATCAGCCTCACAAGCCACAGCAGAGACACGGAAACAACAAACCGCGCTCCCGGCTGTGCACCAACGCTCACATGTGCGTGTTTCTGCGTGTCTCGCACACTCGTGAGTGTGTGTTTTTACCAGGCGCAGGGGAATACGAAAGGTCGCAAATCTCTTTGGGCCCAGTGGGTGATTTGCATGTTGTATGCAAATGGATGCGTCATTACATGACTAGTCCGGTCCTATCTGTGCACTGGTACACAGAAGAAAAGGTGCACGTTCGTGTCCACATGTGCAGAATATGTGCATTCAGCACATAAGGGAATCATAAATCAGTTCACATTCTTTTGGCCTATAAAAACTAGAACAGGGGAAAAAAGCACATGGCTGAATTGCTGGCACTTGCAAAACACATGAAAGGTGCATCATCATTTAAACTTATATAGAAATGATCAATCAGTAATGCAGGTAGAAGTGAGAAAAATACACCTTTTGTAAAGCTAAAAGGCCAGTCTTTAAATATTGAAAGCAGTGGTCAACCGTAATATTTGCACTGACAAAATATGTATTATATATATGTGTGTGTGTGTGTGTATACACACACACATAGTTTCTTATTAATTTGTATTTTAGTATTTTAGCAGTACATTTCGTATGTCCTAGAAAAATATTTATAATATTTTATAATATATAAACTCGAAATAATTTTATTATTTATCTACATTTTTATTTTTATATATATATTCGTATTTTCATTTAAAATAACAGCTGGAAATTATACTGCTCTGATGCAGCATGACAGCTACATTCATAAACAATTTGTTGGAAATCGATGGCATATGGTGCAAAACATTGCTGATTTGTTAGTCATTTTCAACCCCGTCTTAAAGATGTTTCCAAGACATCTTCAATCAGTCAATCTTGCAATTATGTAAATAATGTTATATTGTCAACATTTAAATAAGCAGAATTCAAAACAATACTTTATTATGTTGTTTCATGTTTTAATGCAGTGAGGAGCATCCGGTTATCTTGGAAATGAAATGTAATTCACATTTTAATTAAAATAACTATTGGCATTACGAACTGACGAGTCGAGAAAAAGATGTTAAAAATTGATGTTAATTGCAGTTCATTAATCATACTGGAAATAGAAGGTCAAGTCAAGGCAAATGTAGTAGGTCATCTAGTATTCCCTGCATACAGGACATTCACATACTGTGCACACTATACACACTGTATACTGCTGGAAGAGTAGATATAGTCTGATAGTAAGCTATATTGAATGTAAACTTTCAGCATGGTGAAACAGTACACTACCACAACGCTCTTTTCATTGCTGCAATATATTATGCATACAGTACATAGATACACACTGTCAGTATGCACAGAATACTCATAAAACCTACTGTTTCTCAAAATAAACAGCGTTTAATGTGTGGAATACTGTATCCCACAATGCAATGCACATCCATCTCCAATGCAAGAAGTAGCCTAATATGAGCTGTGATTTTTATCTTTTTCTTGATTCATCATTTGAGCAGACTCAAATATTCAGACATTTTTGCCCAAATCATTTCAAATGCAATAAACAAAAAAAATAAAAGATAAAAAACTATCAAAATTAATTAAAGTTTAAATAAATAAATAAGAAAGCTTATTGCATGGAATATTGCATCCCACATAGCAATGAACGTTCATCTCCAGTGTGATGAACAAACTGAAAGCAGACTAATATCAGACTAATGTGCATTCAGCGAGATGAGGTTGTGAGACAACAAAATATTAGAAACATTTAGCATAGAAAACAACACGTAATAACATTTGCAAAATCAAAGAACATAGCGAGAACACAGCTCTGTCCTGAAAATCCTCTCGGACCGGCCCTGGACCTGCGGGCCATCCTTATTTTTGAGCCCCCAAAAAAAGTGTCACATTTTCAAAGCCGAAGCAGAACGTGAACACATCAGGTTGAGGGTATAAAATGCCTCTTAAATGTAACTAATTGCCACAACCTTTCTCCTGACCTCATTCTTGCACGTAATGAATCACTATGTGGCAATGAAGAAACCCTTGACCATAAATAAGTGGACTAACAGGAAACAAATGTATCAACAACACAGCCAGAGGCCTGGCATTTCACTAACATGACTTCTATTTCCCTTCTCCATTAGGGCACGACCGCTCTGTCTCGGACGGTGGCGTTCTCCCTCTCACCTCTCTTGTTTTGTTCCTAATGTACTGGCAAAGGTAGACTCCATTAGTCCCTGCATGCATGCAACACATTTATGTCCCCCCTCTCATTTCCTCCTTTTCATTGCACCATGATACATCAGCATGCTCATAGCAGTGTGGAGGGGAAAAAAGTCTTGTGAACTTGGTAGTTGCTTGTTGAGGGTGAGTGCCACCTTGTGGCCGGTCGGCGTCGGGACCGACAAGACAGCCTGTCACTGTCTGCAGTTCAAACAGCCCCTCAAGAAACAGATAAAACAAACAGACACGTTTTATCAAGAGACAAAATCGCACAAACCAGATAAGCGCCCTGGAGAGGAATCCAAAAACTCTCTTCTCAGTAGAAGCTCTGTGAGTCATCAGCGACGTGTGCAAATGAAGGAAACTGTTTGTTTTCATGTGTGCGTGCCATCACAGGTGTGAGTGAACGTGCTCATTATTGCCAATTCCTGTAGGCCTACTTTTAGAAAACAAGCTCTGCGTGCTCGTACAGGGGAGTTATGTTTGCGACAGGGGACATTGACGGATCGTGTCAGATGGTGGAATTGCAGGTTGCTGCGTCCCTCCTGTCACCAGGCTCATCTGTCTGGGAGGTGGCCATACCTGCAAGGCACCACGCGCTCCTCCTCCTGCTGAGGGATCACACGGGAACGGCTCCAAAAAAAGTGTCACATTTTCAAAGCCGAAGCAGAACGTGAACACATCAGGTTGAGGGTATAAAATGCCTCTTAAATGTAACTAATTGCCACAACCTTTCTCCTGACCTCATTCTTGCACGTAATGAATCACTATGTGGCAATGAAGAAACCCTTGACCATAAATAAGTGGACTAACAGGAAACAAATGTATCAACAACACAGCCAGAGGCCTGGCATTTCACTAACATGACTTCTATTTCCCTTCTCCATTAGGGCACGACCGCTCTGTCTCGGACGGTGGCGTTCTCCCTCTCACCTCTCTTGTTTTGTTCCTAATGTACTGGCAAAGGTAGACTCCATTAGTCCCTGCATGCACCAAACACATTTATGTCCCCCCTCTCATTTCCTCCTTTTCATTGCACCATGATACATCAGCATGCTCATAGCAGTGTGGAGGGGAAAAAAGTCTTGTGAACTTGGTAGTTGCTTGTTGAGGGTGAGTGCCACCTTGTGGCCAGTCGGTGTCGGGACGCCGGGATCACAAGACAGCCTGTCATTGTCTGCTGTTCAAAGAGCCCCTCAAGAAATAGATAAAAGAAACAGATGCGTTTTATCAAGAGACAAAATCGCAGAAGCCAGATAAGCGCCCTGGAGAGGAATCTAAAAACTCTGTTGCATTCCTCCCATTTCCTGAATCTCTTCACAGTAGAAGCTCTGAGTCATCAGCGATGTGTGCAAATGAAGGAAACTGTTTGTTTTCATTTGTGCGTGCCATCACAGGTGTGAGTGAACGTGCTCATTATTGCCAATTCCTGTAGGCCTACTTTTAGAAAACAACCTCTGCGTGCTTGTACAGGGGAGTTATGTTTGCATGAGTCGCGGGGGCGACAGGGGGACATTGACGGATCGTGTCAGATGGTGGAATTGCAGGTTGCTGCGTCCCTCCTGTCACCAGGCTCATCTGTCTGGGAGGTGGCCATACCTGCAAGGCACCACGCGCTCCTCCTCCTGCTGAGGGATCACACGGGAACGGCTGCCAGATGAAGCCGCCCGGTCTTGCTCACCTGCTCCCCGGCCGCGACTCCGTGTGTTTTTCAGTCATTATAGTCACGGGGCCGTGATGAAGCGAGGAGAAGCCGCAGAAACCAGAGGAGGTATTTGTCAGCTATGTGTGAGGTCAACATGCGAGTTGCAACAAAAGTGAAATTGGCAATGTCTACAGAAACTTCAGTGGTGGCCTTGAAAGACAGTGAGAATACTCACCACTAGCATACTGGCAATACATGCTTGTTTAATGCATGGGGAAGCATCAAGTTTTCTTGGAAATTAAATATTATCCGCATTTTTAATCCAACTTTGTGTAAAAATGCTGCAACTCTTGGCATTACAATTAAATGAGTCAAGGGTAGGGCTGCACGATAAATCGCATGCGATATTTAACGCGCATCTTGTCAGAAAGCTGGTTCTGTAATCAGCGGTAAATCTCCATCACGTGCGTGCTTTCACATTGAGCAGCATTAACTACACAGAGCCGTTGTTCACAGACGAGCTGCGCAAAAAATCGCGCGAATATGAACGTGGTTTTGCGCAGCTCGTCTGTGAACAACGGCTCTGTGTAGTTAATGCTGCTCAATGTGAAAGCACGCACGTGATGGAGATTTACCGCTGATTACAGAATGGCTTTACTGACAAGATGCGCGTTAAATATCGCATGCGATTTATCGTGCAGCCCTAGTCAAGGGATACAAAAAGTAAGACCTAGCAGTTCATTCATCATACTGGAAATAAAGGCAAGTCAAGGCAAATGTAATTGGACGTCTTCGTAATTTATAAAAAAAATGTACATACTGTGCACAGTATGCACACTGCATACTTCAGAACAGTATTTAAAATGTGTTATGCTATATTAAGCGTGTGTGTGCATGCATTTCTGCACAGGCTATGTTCGGAATACCTTACTACTTACGATTGCTGTATTATGTAGTATGTATGCTGTGCACAGTATGCTAGTTCTTATCAATGCATAGAATACCCATAACTGTACTACATTTATATAAAAAGCAGTATAAAACAGAACGCATAGAATTCTGTCATTCACAATGCAATGCACTTGACTTGACCTTCCATCTCAAGTGTGACTGATGAACCGGGAGTAGCCTAATATGAGCTGTGATCTCTAGACTCATTTGATTGGACTGGCAAATATTCAGACATTTTATACAACAATGGGATCAAATGAATTATAAAAATAAAAAAAATATTCAAAATAAATTAAACTAAAATTAAACCAAATAACCAGACTGAATTTATCATGAAATGAAAACAGATGAATGAATAGAATATAAATTAAACTGAAATTAATCTAAATAACCAAACTGAATTAAACATACAATGTACTGACAGATTAATAAATAAATAAATATTACCAAAATAAATTAAACAAATGAAATTAAACTAAATTACCAAACTGAAACAAACATGCAATGTATTGATAGACAATAAAATAAATCAAATTGATTTCCAAAATAAATTAAACTAAAGAACCAAGTTGAATTAACCATGTAATGTGCATAAATAAATAAAAATGTAAACATGCAGTATGTTGAGGTCAAGTGACATAGTGGGGTCATGTAACAACATTACATTTATAACTTATATATATATTATTTGCCTACTGCTTCACTAAATATTTTCACAGTACAGTATACAATGTATACAGTACAGTATTCAATCAGTAGTAATTTAGTTTTCCGTTCTGAAAACAGTCACAGCAACATTCACAGGCAATCACTCTTCTGACTATCTATCGCCCCCTGCAGGTAAATAGTGACTGACAGCTCTCGCGTATCTCTAGCCAGCACCAATAGTAGCAGCTACATTTGTAATTCTTTGCCTTACAATGCCACAACCACATCTGATCCAATACATCAGAAGATTTCAGACCATTAATCTCAAAGTCTTCCACACCACCACAACCATCCCTTCTGCCTTCTGCAAATCCAATCTAATTCAAAGCAAGTCACAACTCCAGGAGATTACGACCATTACATTTTAAGTGTCGAAATTTGCAGAGAACTGAATGCTCGGTGTGGCCCAGCCCCCACTGCCAGCGCTCCGGCGGGTTTGCGGATGCTTTATGGTGGGCAATTCAGCTGCAGCTGCTATCTTCACCATCTCAGGAATGACCGCGCTTGGAATCAAGTGCAATAAAGCAGACTGGAAGAGGAGGAGGAGGGGGGGAGGAACAGAAAGAGGAAACAAAAGAGAGCTAGTTCGTCTGGACGACCATTTAGGGGGAAAGAAGGGGGAGTGGGTCACTGCCCTCGCTTTTTTACCCACACAGCGAGGAGAGAATGCCACACACATTCGCACAAACCTCCGAGCAAAAGTCTCACACCGCGAGCCATTGGAGGTTTACTGTTTGTTTTCACAGGAGTTTCTAAGAAGGGCGCAGACCTACGTTTTCCACTTGCTCACATTGTACATACAAACTTTACAGTCTAACACGGCCTCTCACAGATCTCTCTCCATCGGGCCTAGTGGTCTGGGCTTCAGGAAATCCCCTCCAAAAGGAGAGCGCGCTGTAATTTATGTCTCCTACCCTAAAAAGAGTGCTTTATAACCCGCGTCAAATAAGAGCAAAGGGGAGCGCGAGGATGAGCTACTGAAACACAGAGTTTAAAAAAAAGCAAGCGTGTAAGCATGTGAATATATTAATCAGAAACAAGTCACATTAATGTCTCATCAGGTTTAGAATTTTTACATTGCTTCAAAAACTACAATAGTAAAGTCACATATCTATTTTAGCTTTTATTTTTTGCTACTAACTGTTGTTTGGATATTATTATTAATAACTTCTCCTTTTCAGACCATTAATCAATATATACTTGGTAAATATGAAGTTTCTTCAGAACTGGATGTGACTTAAAGGGATGTTGTCTGAGTAGGTGAGTTATTAACTTTATAATTAGGATGGTTCCCACCAGTTTGACCCATTAATGACAAGGTAATAAATTATTCATACTGATTTCAAGGCACAATATGCTTTAGGACTGTAATGAAAACAAAACAAAGTATCAGGTTAACAAAGATAAGGTTGTCAAAATTGTAAGAATGGCGTAGCATGAAAATAGGATAAAAATGACAAACCAATCAGTAATATTTTGACATATAAGCCATTATTTTCCAACTAAACTGTCTATTAAACAGAGTTGGAGAGTTGGAAATGGCTTGTTTGTTATGTGTGGTGTAGTGTGTTGAAGCTGCCATGAAAATAAATGTAATTTCCTGTAAAGGATCAATAAAGTATCTAATAATAATAATAATAATTTATGAAGCCATGGCATTTAAACACATAGCTAATTTCCAGCTTTCATTGCGAATTTTTTTGTAAAGAAAACTTAGCATTTGTTTAAAAAATAAAATTGTATTTTAAATAGTAAAACGTTAAAATGAATATCAAATTTTAAATATAAAGAGTAAAAATAAACAACTTTAATAATAAAATGTAAAATTATGCATCCATGTATTATGCAAAAATATACATTCACCGTTCAAATGTTTTTTTAACATAAATAAATACTTGTATTCAGCAAGAATGCATTATATGAACCAAAAATGACAGTAAAGACATTTATAATGCTACAAAAAAAATTCTATTTAAAAAAAATGCTTTTTTAAAATTTGTATCCAAAGAATGCTTAAAAAAAAAAAAAAAAACATTTCCACAAAAATACTAAGCAGTGCAACTGTTTTCAACATCGATAAGAAGCAACTTTTTTAAAAGCACTAAATCAGCATATTAGAATGATTCCTGAAGGTTCAAGTGATCATCAGATTTGCCATCACAGGAATAAATTAAATTTTAAAATATATTAAAATAGCAAACTGTAATAATATTGAAATAAATGCAACCTTGGTGAGCATAAGAGACTTGTTTTAAAAACATTAAATAATTTTACTGACTCCAATAATGATCCTTTAAACTGTAGCGTATAATATTCAAATTATAAACGTATTTCTAAAATAAAACAAATTTACATGTGCCGGGCCCAATGACAACTTTTGCAGGACCAATAGAAATTTGGACTACTGGACCAAGAGGGCAAACAGAAAAATCCTTACTGTTGAGCCCTGTGCTGGTGTCTCTCATTTCAGACAAAAACAGCCTGCAAGCACATGTGTATATGTCAAATGAAAACACACATTGGGAATCATAAATCTGCGGGTGTGAGATCGTCAGAGACACATGAGACAGACCTGTGCCATGTTTAGACTGCGTCCAGATGTACCCGCCTGCAGCTGAGGAGGTCCGGCACTGCCTCGTCCCACCCCGCCTGTCTCCTCCCTCGCCCCGCAAAGAGCCGGACACTTAACCACTTACCGAACAATACCTCTGAGCTCTGCCTGACACAAGAGACACGACGTACCTGCAGGCAAGACGAGGACAATGACAAGCAACCACAAAGACTCCCATCGCAACACGTTAGACTCACGCTAACAATGTAACAATGGTAACAAATACTGTTACCTCGAATACTACGTTCTCTTTTATGTCATATAAGAGTAGAACATTGCTATCAACGCAAGAACATCTAGTGTTAGCACATGGGATTATTTCTCACTGACGTGCTTGTCCCGATTCTGTGCTACTCAAAGAATGAATGGAGGGTGGATCGTAAACACCCACAGGTATAAAATCAACACGTCTCCCAGAAGCGCTCACATCCAGGCTCTCTAAGTGCTCTGAGTGGGTTTAGTGTTTCAATGACTCATTCTCAATGTGTTTCAACATCCTCTTCGGTATCACAGACCGATTCATCAGCTCAGCTCCATTCACTGGGTCAAATGCAGGTGCATTGAGACCAAAGGAAAATATTCACTTTTGAAGCATTATAAAACATGGCTACAACTTTACTTGGCATTGATTTTATTTATTTTTTTACCACTTTTAATTGAGGATTGAAGCTTGTTTAAATGCAAAACTCTATACTTTATATGAATTAAAATATATATATAACAGAAATATAAATATGACTTAAAGCATAAAAATAATAAAACTTATAAAAATAAGGATGCACTGATATTAAAATTCTAGACAGATACCGGTAAGCCAAAAATTAACTTCATGATATGGCCAATAATCATATTAAAATTCTATACTATTTTGTATAATTAAAAAATAAAACGGTAACAATTAAAACCAGCCATTTTAAATGCTACAAGTGAATTAAGCCTTACAACATTATACAGTACAGTATGAAAAATGTATATTGTTTTTCAAATTTGTTATTAAATTATTTGTGTTTTTAAATTTAACAGTAATATAAACAAAAAATTAAGGAAAATGAGCATTCACAATTAAATAAAATAAAGCTAAATTAAGTTAAATTACATTAAAAAACAATTTTTTTAATTAAATTAAATTAAAAAACGCCTGGTTACACAAATTAACCAAAATAATTAGCTAACAAACCAGTTTTTTTTTCCAGTTCTATGGCCTGTTTCATTTACTTTCAATTACACTACCATTCAAAAATGTGCGTTTTTGAAATAAGACTCTTGCTCATCAAGGCTGCATTTATTTGATCAAACACAGTAAAATCATTAATATTGTGAAATTTAAAACAACTTTTCTATTTGAGTATAGTTTCAAATGTAATGTATTCGGTCTTCAGTGTCACGTGATCCTTCAGAAATCATTCTAATATGCTAATTTTGTGCTCAAGAAACATGTATTACAATTATTTCTTGTTGAAAACAGTTGTGCCACTTAATATTTTTGTGGAAACCATGATTTATTCAGGATTCTTTGATGAGCAGAAATCATTTATTTGAAAAAGAAATGCTATGTTATAAATGTCACTTTTGATTAAGTGAAAGCATCCTTGCTGAATAAAAGAATTTACAAAAAAAAGATATCTTACTGACCACAAACTTTTAAATGAAAGTGCATGAAAAAGAAAAATCAAGGTACATCCATCAATGTTGTACAATAGTGCAGAATATAAACTACTTAAAGAACAAAAATTGATGACAGATACAATCCGCTTCAGCTCGCCTGCAATAAAACGGGTATCTCTTACTACGAGAGGGTTTATTAGCTACATATTTCAATAAAATGATATTAAACTCATAAAAGAAATAACAGCAAGCTTCGTCCATGCTGGTGGCCTCCGTCTGAGGCTCGAGCGGAGTTTAGCAGAACCTCCAGTATACACAAAAACAGAGAGGCGCACACATGTAAACACGTGTGCAGACCCCAGTGCACAAATGTGGCACGCACACTCTGATTTACAGCGGAGTAAACCATTTAAGCTGCACGTCTCGCTCTAACACCTAAACACCTGACAGCCCTCTCATAAATAAGGTTAGCCAGAGCCTCCTGTGTAATTTACACCTACACTATCTCTTAAACTAACATGTAACAGGTTCATCTGCCATATTTCAGCACCACAGGCTGAGAAACCGCCCGGGAAAGATGAATGAGTTGGATGGGCATTGAGAGAGAGAGAGAGAGGGAGAGAGAGAGTGCAAGTACAAATGTGCAGTTGTGATGGGTTGGGGCGCGTGAACTTCAAAAGCCTACAGCGGATCTGTTTTGGATGTGGAGGCCATGTTGGCTGCGTTCAGGCCCGGCGCAGGCTTAGCTTACGTTCCTGTGAAAGCGCTCCAGGCCTGAGGTGCAGCCGCAATAACGGCTGACAGCAACATCAAGGCCTCACATCTCCCATCATAAATCCTCCTGCCCTCATTCTTCTTCTCTCATGCGGTGAAATGCATCTTTGTCCCATAAGGATGATTTATTTAGGAGAAATCTATAAGGTGCACCAGTCGCTTCACAGCACGGGGCTCTGTGTACAAGAGGAAGGGAGAAAACCAGACCCCCAAATCACAGCAAAGCCTGTCTGCAATTTCAACAAGCAAACCTAGTTATGTGGAGAATTAATATGATCCATCTCTCAGAATAAAAACATCTGAATTTGAAAACAACAGCATAGTGTGTGACAAACTACCACTGACTGTAATAAAACGGAAGCTGACTAATAAAAAGGGAAGTGAACATGCTGAAATTGACACTGGATAAATTATGCCTCCTACAGGGTGAATTTAAAACTGCAGTATACAAACACATTAAAAGGACCAGAGAGACTTTTAAACATTTTTATAGGCTATACAAGCTTATATTTCCCTCAGCTCTGGGACTGTGACACAGTCAAAGAATACTGGATTTATTTTTTAAAGTAAAAAAAAAAAATTTGTTTTTTAATTCAATTCAACAAATTATTGGAGTATGTTTTACAAGGAGACTTTTAAACATTTTTATAGGCTATACAAGCTTATATTTCCCTCAGCTCTGGGACTGTGACACAGTCAAAGAATACTGGATTTATTTTTTAAAGTTAAAAAAAAAAAATTTGTTTTTTAATTCAATTCAACAAATTATTGGAGTATGTTTTACAATATATTTCAGTTTTTCCAATATAAAATGTCATGTTTAATTCAATGTGTTACTTAATTTTTCCTTGTAATTGTTTGTGAAAAAATACCTTATCAAAAAAATATTATCGTTAAAAATGGGATCTCTCAAAGTATAAGAAGCGTTCCTATTTGTCAATTTAAAATATTAATAAAAAACTCATAATATTGGATCTCCTTTAAAGTATGAGAAGCTTCCTGGATCTTTCTGTCGGTTAAAAATATTTTAGAAAATTGATTAAAAAATATAGGATCTCCTCTAAAGTATGAGATGCTCTCTGAATATTTCTGTCAATTTAAAAATTTGTAATGTATAAATAGAATTTCATTTTTTTTTTAATTAACTTACACCAAAAAAATATCTTATAATATGAGAGTTTCTGACAAAATTCCTTATGAATGATGATATATGTAATGCTAATTACTGAATTTTCTTTTTTTGGATGACTGTTGTGGGACAAAATATGCGAATAAAATCTTAAAACATCAAAAAATAACTTAAAATACCAGATTTTCTGGCCAAGTGTGACGGTAATTGTAATTAATGAAAATAATAAGAAAAATAATAAAGAAGCTTTGTCAATTTTTCTTTCTTTCTTTTTTTTAGATTACTATTGTGGGAGTTTCTGCCACAATATTATAGCTGTTTGTGAAATTTACAAGCACTTTGTGAGTGAAAATTGTTTCTGCACCATTTTTTTTTTCAGTGAGTCTCAGTTCCTCATAACATGCTCTAATAGTCACCTTCAAGCTCACCAGACTCTGACGAAGCACAGCGGCCATACACACCTTTGATTTGCACACTGCATGTTAATTCCAGCATTTTATTGCCAATTGGGAATTTAGCAGCATCAGAAATAAGCACAAATGTCAGTGCTGGAAATGTAAATTAATGGAGGTGGTTGCTAAGTAACCAAGCACACATCCTGAATGGCAAATTATTAATTCAATTCGAAGCGAGAGATTACCTGGTAAGTAGTAATTATTGTTTAGCTATACATTTTCTGTTACTTACAGTCTGTGTATATCTGGTGCAGTTTGATGCAGCTGTTCATGTATGAAGGAATGAAATCGAGACGCGTCTCTAAACACTCTGCCTGTCATCTGTCAGAAATCTAGCGTATGATGACTGGTTACCTGCCTTGTGGTTGGAAAACTGTTTTTGTGAGAACTGTACTGTAGGTAGTAACACAATACATATTAAATACCAGCTTCAAATGGTAAATCAAAGAAATATTTTTACTGTCAAAATATCAGTTACATTAAAAAATATATATTACAGGATCTCTGTCAAAGTGTAGGAAACTTTCTGAATCTTTCTCTCAAATTATTGAATAAAAATAATAATAATATGGGATCTTATAAATAATAATATGGGAGTATAAAAAACTATCTGAGTCTTTCTGCCAATTTCAAGCATTTAAGCAAATATATTAAAAAAATTATATGGGATCACCTTCAAAGTATAATAATTTTTCTGAATCTTTGTCAATTTAAAATAATTAAAATTGTTTTTTAAATGTTCTTAATTTTTCTGTCATTTTAAAAATAGATTAATAATAATAATAATAATAATAGTCATAATAATAATAATATGATCTCCTTCGAAATATAAATTTATTTTTATTTATTTTTTTAATTTTGAGGCATTTTGTGGGACAATCTGTGTGTATACTAATTGATATTTTAAAATTATAAAATAAAATATGGGATCTCCTTCAAAATTTAATTTTGAGAAAAACAAATTAAAATAAAAAAACCTTTAAATAAAATTTTAAATAAAATTCAATTCAAATTTTTAATTTACGTAATATTTCTTTTTTTGATGGCTTCCACTATTCCCCTATTCAGTAAAGATGAAGAGTGCCATGACTGGATCAACTCCAGCAAGCTCAAAACCACAAGACCATCTTGAATGTCTGCAGAAAACTCTCTGCAGCACAAAGGAAAACAGCAGGCCTCATCACTGGGGTCTCAGTTCTGAGAAGCAGAGACTTGGACCTAATATTGTCCAGTTCGATCCAAAATGTCCACCATCTGTAACAGCTGGATGTCAGCCGGTTAAGAGTGAGAACATCTGGAGAGGCTCCATCAAAAACAGGGCCTGAAGTTCGGGTTTGAACGAGATTCAAAGATCACAAATTGGGCCCTACTTTGCCAGTGTTATCATGCAGATTGACTAAACATATCATCTCGTAGATGCCAAGACAACACACGTTATTCCCAGACAGAGCATCTGGCTGATTGCGGACCTTCAATCCAGCATTAACAAACAAAACGAACCCACAACTTGGGGGGAAATGTTCGGCATCTTCCTCACGAAGGCAAACAAACCTGTGGCTTGAAACATTTTGAGAGTAGGTGAGCTATGCTACTTGGTTGGAAGAAAGAGACATTTTTTAACCTACGTGACATTGGAAAACACGCGAGTGCTGAAAACACAGACGCACAGCCAAAGAAAATGATGACTTCGCTGTTCAGCTTCAAAATCCGTGATTTATTAGACTCACCTAAGCCTCTGCGAATTTTAAGAGAAATGGCATTTTGATCCCATGCACGACAATAAGAAAAAGAGATGGAAGTAAGAGATTAAAATGACTAGTTATGTCGCTGAATATTGTTTCGGCCATAGGTCAAGTAATTATTTGTTCAAGAAAATAAAAGACTCATTTATTACTCAGCAGGCTTACATTACAAAATGTCTGAAATTGATTTTGATGTTCTCCACTTTTTACCTGGAATAAGGAAAATGTCTAATATTTTTGTAAATGAATTATTTTAATGCTTAAATCACAAAGATGCAATTTCTGCTACAGTTTAAATTGCATAAATGGAAATCTTTGAATTTTTACTTTAGAAAATTAGAGTTAACCAACATACTATACAGCAAATCATACAAAAATACAGCACAATGTTATTTTAGTATCACTGATAAACGATTATAAATTGTATTAATATTTTGAACATTAATAAATGAATGTTTGATTGTTATATTTTGTTCATAAAATTAAATTTGAGCAATTTGTTTTGTATATTTTTAAATAGTATTTTTGTAATAAATGAAGATGAGAAATGTTGCCTTGACAAATAACTGAAATTATATATATATATATAATTTCAAGTGACAATTTTTTTCTGGTTTTAGGTTTAAATAATAACCCTGATCCAGCACTGTTCCATGTATATCACCTGTTTATTAAAATGTTTGTAAGTGAGTGTCCTTCTATGCGACAAAATAAAGTAAGTCTAAGTATTAAGCATCAAAAAAGCTCTTTTTTCAACTTATTATTTTTCATTCCAAAGATTTATTAAGAGGTTTCTTAATTTTATATTACCTGCCTAAGAGGTAAATAAAATGAGGGTGAAAATTCACAAGGTTAATGGGAATAATTCTTTCACACCATTTAATCAGCTTCAGATGCGCTTCACACTGATCTAAAAGTGCCCTCTGGTGGCCGTTTGTACCACAATACTACAACACAAGTGACCACTGCCAGAAATCATAACATCATGTTTGCTATATGACAACATTTACTAAAACCAAAAGGTTACCACAATACTACAACACAAGTGACCACTGCCAGAAATCATAACATCATGTTTGCTATATGACAACATTTACTAAAACCAAAAGGTTTTGGTTTTTCCATTAAGATGCTGCAATAACGACCAGCAGTGAATTGCTGTTAAAGAGAGATTTGTTGAAAAACAACTTCTCTGTTTCTGTTTTCTTATGCATTTACACTTTTTTTTCTATTCAAGAAGTGAGGAATGAAAGAAGACCAATGACAGGTCTTTCCAACATTCCCTAAACAAACCTTTCATTATTTACAATTTCAAAAATGTGCCCATACTTCTATTATGGTTATTGTAACTACTGAATAAACATGTGCATTTTAATTTCATATTTTAATATCTAAATTAATTCATCTATAATTGTACCCACTGTAGTCTTTTGGTATACTATGGTTATATTTGTAAGGGTGATTTAACCATAATAAAAGACAACAGCCTACTTGGTTTACTAGCATTAGCTCTTCACTAGGATGCTGCACTTTTTATGTAGCTAAATATTGCCAACACAATATATTTGCTATTTTCTATGTCTGTTTAATAGGAAAGAGTCTTCAGAACATAAATAGAGATGAATAGACATCTCTTGTTATATTATTTGAATAGACATTTGAATACAGTAGCTACTGATTTTGACACTATACTTAAAAACGATCAATCTATACTATACTCACATACTTAGCTTGTCATGTTTTCACTCATCACACTGAGGAAACTGCACAAGTTACGCTTTTTTTTTTTAAATAAGTTTTTCAGCGCCCTCTGGTGGCTGACAAACACCCGCTTTTTGTTATGTCTGGTTTGATCGACATTTATACCATTCCATCCTCAGTCTTCACATGAATACATTTCTCTCATGTACACAAAATTATTTTTCTTTCAACTAAAACAAAACCTTACCATAGACGCACTCTCCAATAAAATAAATAACTGAATGACCACAAAAAAAAACATTCAAAATGATCCTACACTCTAAAAAATGCTGGGTTAAATATAACCCAGTGCTGGGTTAAAAAGGGACAAACCCAGCTATTGGGTTGTTTTGGCCCAGCAGTTGGGCTCAAAACAACCCAACCGCTGGGTCAAAACAACCCAATAGCTGGATTTGTCCCTTTTTAACCCAGCGCTGGGTTATATTTAACCCAGCATTTTTTAGAGTGTATGTTTCAATGTATTAGCCTATTTGATGACAAATATTTTGATTTATTTTTTAATAAATTGATAAAAGAGATAATAATTTCACGGTCATTCTACTTATTTAATTTCATTTTTTAGAAATTCTATTTAACAAATATCTATTCCCAGATATTTAATAAATGGATATTATTGAATAAATGCATTTTATGTAATTGTATCACATTAAGATAAGTTTACGATTATTTTACTTACATTATAGATTCAAATAAATACATTGTGAATAAACGTTGAATAGATGCCAGAATTACTAGCATCAAATTAAACTAGGAGCGCATTATATCCACTGTGGCTATTTACAGGAGTGAACATGCCCTTAAGTACCCAATCTGTCTTCATTCATAAGCTCATAACTCTGTATAGAGCACCGTTTGGCCTCTGTCCCACCGGTGCCAACTCTGATATAGTAACAGACATTTGTCAGAGCTCCAGTCACATTGCCAGAGGATCTTACTATTTCACCTAACATTTTAGCAGTTTGTTGAAACCTTTCTTCTACAGGTTTAATCTGATGGTGAACACCACATTATCCTAAATGCAAGTCCTGCTCAGAAGGCCAGAGGGCAGTCAGTCTACAGCAGACACCACACCACATCCACACTAACTACAACCAGAGCAGCTACCGGCTGAAAAATCATACAGTAGCCCCATATAGTTTTAGACACTTAATGCACACAAAAACATTTCTTAAAGTCATGTCACTGAAAAAAAATGTAACTAAGTGGAGTTTATTTTAAAGAAAGATTCTGTAGCACCATTTGTCACAAAAATATGGTTGTTAAATATTAAGAAAGAAATGTTGGATCAAAATGAAGCATTTAGGCTCTTTTCAGTTGTCTAACTAAAACCCGCTCATACTTAATGTGATAAACACTGAGAGATGTGATAAATAATCTGAGATTATTTTTCTAGTACAGGGGTTTTCAAATTTTCAAAGGGGACGCTAGGGGGTCCGCAGTAAATATCTGAGAAAAAAGTAAAAGAAAAACAATTATCAAATTTGACATTACTACTGTTCAATTCTGGTCAGAAATCAAGAGAATCATGACTAATCATGAATAATTACTGACAACCGTGTTTAAACAGTAATAAATCAAAAGAAATCGATCAGAAAGTATAGCCTGGGTTTTCCTTTAAATTATTATTTATTTAGACGAGTACAGTTAGTGAAAAAGATGATTGTTTATAAAACAATTCGGTGTTTATATGACTTTTTCTGTACACAGTATAGCGTATTTATACATGTAAATATATAAAAATATAGCTAGGCTGTATCTACCTTCATAGTTTCGAAAAAGAAGATCTTCGTATTTTGGTGTCCTTTGTCAACAAAAAGTTGGGGAAACACTTGTATTAGGATACCCGTGCGAACCAGAGGCGATCTGATTTCATATATCCACTAGAAATTACCTTGATTTAGCATGATTTATTCCACTTGGATTCATATTTTGCCATCTAATGCAATCGCATTTATATAATTAAAAAATAGTACACTAAGTTATGTTCCCCACAATACAAGTACATTTGAAAAATATGTTTAAAATGATATACACTCACATGAAGACGTGAAGACTGAAGACCAAAGCAGTTTACAGGTGCGGGATTATTCCTCATGATGACGCCATGTTGAGTCACATGACCGGCCGTGGAATCATCTCAGTGACTCGAATCTTTGATTCCGATCGCTACAAAAGAATCAATTTATTGGTACGCCAACTCGTTCAGTGACTCTTTCTGGGGATTACATTTTTTAGCCAGTAGGTGGCAACAAGCGAGTCTTTTTGTGTTTTAAATGAGTCATTGAATCATTTACTCGAACGAGTCGATCGAAAAGAGACTGAAACCGGCCTTAATAGTTTTTGTTAAAATATGCGTGTAGTTCACACAAAATGACAGTTAGACAGATTTAAATTACCATCAGGTAATTGCGCTATCGTTAACACAGAAGGTCATACATTTGAGCTTTTATGTTTATTAATTATTAATGATAAATAACCCATAAAATATATTATTTAAAAAATACAATATTTAAAACTTTTTAAATGTAGGCTATGTATTCAGCTGCAGAGTGCAAGTAGGCTATATGTGCCTAACAAAATTTAGCCAATTTCAAGCCAATAGGCATGATGTAGGCACTTAAATGAACTGTAATTTTTGTTGACTGGTCTTAGAAGTGATAATTAAAAAAACAAAAAAATCTGGCTTTGTTCAAAGTTTGTTGAAAGTATCATATTGTAAATATCTTGTAACCGAATGAGTGTATTGGTACACCCCTAATAATTTTTCAGGGTGAATTTATTTTTGAAAATCAGTTTCTATAAAGACATATATACTGTCTTGGATACTATCTTAAGTATTATGTATTGTATAAACGTACAATATTTCAAACACCTGTGACAACTTGCCCCATGCTGACATTTGCGAAAATAGCCTTGATGTAGTTTAACCTTTTGGATAAAATCTAGTTTCGTTTACAGGACAAAATGTACAAAACTATTCTGTTTAAAATCAAAATCCTCATACATACCATCAAACAAGTTTTTAAAAAAATAAACAAATTAAATGACATTTAATTTCATTTCATTTAAAAACAAAGTTAAAAATCCCAGATTTTCAATGTGATCTTTTCAGTTATGCATTTTCTCTCAAAGACCAAATCATTAGGCCTCTGACCCCCTGCAGTGCCTGTGTACTCAAAGGGTCCCTCCTTACCTGGATTTATGATGAGGAACCCCAAACAGCAGGAGGTTTCAGAAGCAGTAGTCCGGTGGCTGGCGGAGGCTCCAGCAGGGCAGTAAGTGAACCCAGCAGTGCCACTGTTGTTTCCTGCCACCCCTCCAGCCCCCTTCATTTCTCTCCACCGGGCAGCACACACAGGAAATGTCTTTTCTGTTCCCCGTAAAGGCAAGCTTCTAGTGACCTTGCTGTTGCCAAGGTAACACATCTGCCATGCATTTTCACGTAATTTGGCATCCCATTTAAAAGCATCTTTTGGGGTTCTTAAGATCATTTTGAATTGTTCATAATGAGACTTGGCCAATATTTTTATTGTCAGTAAATACCTAATTTAGTTAAACCCACTAAATTTGTAATCGACTATGGCTCTTTCATACACACACCACGGCTCTTTAACAAAGGCATTTTCCTTTCCGTGAGAAGCTAAACGTCAGCGTTACAGTCAGTATCATCAGAGGAACAGATTGTGTTTCTTTCTCCATGTGTTTGTTAAACATTTGGACCCTGTTCCCTCTCCATATCCCTCTCCAGTCTCTCTATAGAAGGCTAAAGGAAACCAGGTGTGAACAAGCTGAACTCCAGAGGTCAGGAGTGGAAACATGCAACACAAAGTTTTATGCACTGTTTTCACTCACGGTCTTCTAAGGAATGCTAATCAAATGCAGCATGCTGAACCGGTTCATAACACTTCGAAGAACCAGCAATGCAACACATCTGCTCCCAACAAACAAACAAACAGAAACCTTTGTGGAAGATAAATTCTTTGTGGAAAAGCTCTAGTTGTCAAGACAGGCGGGACGGGAATGTGATTTGGAGAGAGAGAGAGAGAGAGAGAGAGAGAGAGAGAGAGAGAGGAAGAGCCAGACAGAGATGTTGTCTGCTGGAGAGACCATTTGCTCAATCCTCTCATAATTCCTGGATTTCTGCAAGGCCATTCTGGTTGTATTGCAGACCAAATGGGAAAAAGCCTTCTGGGAAGGTTGTACTATTTTTAAAACAGTTTGTGTATACTGTATACAGCTCAGTATACTTTTGCATGTCCCTTTTATCTCCTAAAAAATTATTCTTGCAGAATTTATACAAATATAAGACAAAAGATAAGATATTTTATTATAATAAATTATATAATATTTTAGATTACATTTTTGAAAATATTTACAATACTCAGTTGAAAATGTGTATATTTCAATTTTCCACAAAATAAAATAATACAAAATTGCGCCAGTCATCCTGTTAACAAATGTTTACATCCCTTTGTTTCTTAATATAGTTCTTGAGAATTATTGAATGTTTACACATACACACAATAAAAGTTTGGGGTCAGTAAGATTTTTTAAATATTTTTGTCTCTTATGCTCACCTTGGTTGCATTTATTTGATCAAAAATACATTAAAAAAATAATAGTAATATAGTGAAATATTATTACAATTTAAAATATCTGTCCTCTATTTTAATATATTTTCAAATGTAATTTATTCCTGTGATGCAAAGCTGAATTTTCAGCATCGTTTCTCTTCAGTGTCACATGATCCTTCAGAAATCATCCTAACATGTTGATTTACTGCTCAAGAAACACTCTTATTATTAATATTGTCAAATTAAAAACAGCTTCTTGATATTTTTTGTGTTATATTTTTTCAGGATTCTTTGATGAATAGAAAGTTCGAAAGAAAGAGAAATCTTGTGTAACATTATACATCACTTTTGATCAATTTAATGCGCCCTGGCTGAATAAAAGTATTCATTTCTTCACAAAAAAAAAAAAATGCCAATGACTCCCAGCTTTCGAATGGTAGTATGTGTATATACATATTTTTATAAAAT
>NW_015646165.1:527417-534311 GCF_001515625.1 Sinocyclocheilus rhinocerous | reverse complement strand
GAGAGAGAGAGAGAGAGAGAGAGAGAGAGAGAGAGAGAGGAAGAGCCAGACAGAGATGTTGTCTGCTGGAGAGACCATTTGCTCAATCCTCTCATAATTCCTGGATTTCTGCAAGGCCATTCTGGTTGTATTGCAGACCAAATGGGAAAAAGCCTTCTGGGAAGGTTGTACTATTTTTAAAACAGTTTGTGTATACTGTATACAGCTCAGTATACTTTTGCATGTCCCTTTTATCTCCTAAAAAATTATTCTTGCAGAATTTATACAAATATAAGACAAAAGATAAGATATTTTATTATAATAAATTATATAATATTTTAGATTACATTTTTTAAAATATTTACAATACTCAGTTGAAAATGTGTATATTTCAATTTTCCACAAAATAAAATAATACAAAATTGCGCCAGTCATCCTGTTAACAAATGTTTACATCCCTTTGTTTCTTAATATAGTTCTTGAGAATTATTGAATGTTTACACATACACACAATAAAAGTTTGGGGTCAGTAAGATTTTTTAAATATTTTTGTCTCTTATGCTCACCTTGGTTGCATTTATTTGATCAAAAATACATTAAAAAAATAATAGTAATATAGTGAAATATTATTACAATTTAAAATATCTGTCCTCTATTTTAATATATTTTCAAATGTAATTTATTCCTGTGATGCAAAGCTGAATTTTCAGCATCGTTTCTCTTCAGTGTCACATGATCCTTCAGAAATCATCCTAACATGTTGATTTACTGCTCAAGAAACACTCTTATTATTAATATTGTCAAATTAAAAACAGCTTCTTGATATTTTTTGTGTTATATTTTTTCAGGATTCTTTGATGAATAGAAAGTTCGAAAGAAAGAGAAATCTTGTGTAACATTATACATCACTTTTGATCAATTTAATGCGCCCTGGCTGAATAAAAGTATTCATTTCTTCACAAAAAAAAAAAAATGCCAATGACTCCCAGCTTTCGAATGGTAGTATGTGTATATACATATTTTTATAAAATGAAGATTAAACCATGTGATATTCATTGAATACCATTTCAATAGCACTACTTTAAGGCCAAATTGGATAATATACTTTTTTACATCTTTTGAACTCCAAATTCCTCCATCAGATTTATGCGTTAAACCAGATCAGGCTGTTTATGAAATTATTTTAAGTTGCATAGCATGCCTGTCCTGAAAGCCAGGGGATTTCACAGAGATTCAATAGAGGAATCCCTGTCTCAAAGATCAGCTCTCTCTTGAAAGCCCTATCAGTCATTTACGATTGAGATGCACGTGATGGGCCGACGTTTCTATCGGACAGATGTGCCCGCAGCCCTTTAGTTCACCAGGGCTGTTCTAACTGTTGGATCACAGAGCCCTCTGTTTTCGGATAACACAGGGTCCTCCGGGGATACCGTAACTCTAGAGGCTCCATTGTGCCATGTCACGCTGCCTGTACACCAGTACAGCGTGCGGTCAGTTAAAATGAGTGGCCGCGGGCCAGTGTCTGAACATGCCTGTCCTGAATGTGAGTGGATTAGCATTCTCCACATCCAGCTCAGCCAGGAAACTCAAGAAGACTTTTAAAGCAAAATAGGCGCCGATAAGTCGCCATCATAAATTTGAGGACACATGCTGACTAAAAACAATCCAAGTAATGCAAAGTGGCCTTCCTAGCCCAGGGGCTTGATGGGATGCAGGAGAGGCCAGCAGGTGGGCACTTTTGGCTGACCTTTCATTCTGTAAAGCTGCCTCTCGAGTAAAGAAAACATGGATGGATGTGACTATCATCAAAGAAATCAACATTATCAAAATTAAATATATAAAAAAGACAGTAGCACTTTACTATATAATGCATTATAAAAACTACTTTAATGCATTGTAATGCAACTTAAAATGGATTGTATGATCATGTGACTATAATTATAACCACATTATAATACATTATCTATTCATTGTTACAGCTTTAGAGTATAATGCATTAAAACACACAGCAACCAATTTCAGATGTAACAAGGAATCTACAAATATGAAAACGATATTAATTTGATTGTATATTATATATGGAGAGAAATATTTTTAGATAAATTAACATTTTTTAAATGTATAATATGCAATTGTGAACTGAACAAATGCATATTATTTATATTTTAAAATATATATAATATATAATAATATATATATATATATATATATATATAATTTATAGCATTAAACATTGGTCACAAACCGATCATAGCCAAATAAAAGTATTTTAATGCATTAATTATGCCTAGTGATGCACCTTATAATGTATTATATGATCTTGTGAATAATACAACATTTATAATACATTATAATATTTATCTATTCACTTTTGCCGTTTTAGAAAGTATAATGCATTCAAATACATGACAAACAGCCAATTTCAGACGTAAAAAGGGAATCTGCATATTTTACAACATATTTTAACTTTGCTTACAATTATTTATGAAAACACATGCATCATAACGTACATTATGAATGCATTCATAAAGGTTACAAAGAAAAGGGTTACCCAAAATATTTGTTAAAAATCAAAACGGTGACGAATTGTGGTAGTAACTTGTGTAGTTATACTGATCTGCATGCTCAGAATCGATTCTGATAGCCTTGTGCCAACTCAGAGGTGTTTAATTGCTTCCCTCCAACACGGTGAATACACACAAGCGTGTAATTTCAGAGCAGAAGTGAGACGGTTACTGAGATTAACTGTGCAGTTAGTTCCAACTGCACTGTGATCAGTTTAGACCTATGTAAGCATTAAATAACAGTCATCAGAGAAAACCGGGGCAATACTACTAAGCGAAAAGCAATTGAAACCTACATTTAGAAGTGAATTTGGCCTACTATGATGAGGCTCTATCAGCAGTGTGGTCAATTTTTATGCTAGAGGAGGTCAGCCACAACACATTTGCAGATGGGTGTTATATAAATCATAGAAATAAATATATAAATGTGGATGTGTAATTGCAGGGCTGGTGTAATTTTGGCATAAGAATAATTCTATGTAGTTTAAAGGCTTGAAATAAAAATTTTCGCCTAATAAAGGCTTGACATTATGTGACATTATCTCTCTCATCTTTAACGTCCTCCATGAAAATGAATTTACAGTCTAATTACAGAACACGGCACGTGTGGAAGGGACACAAATGAGCCATCATTAAGAAATGACAGAAAACTGCCATTTTGTAATTGAAGTATAGGTCAGAATCAATATTTAGAAGTCCCAGTAGGTTACAGAGTGACACAGGAACGAGTTCAGAAAATTACGGTGTTGAACAGAATCAAGAAAGAAAACGGCAAACTGAACAAATGCAAACTTTATTAATAAAAGATTTACTATATTATTAAAAATATTTATTATTTAAAAAAAATATATATATGATATATATTATATAATTAAATATTATTAAAATAGAAAATAGTTCTTTTAAACTGTGTAAAATTTTTTGCAATATTAATATATTACATTAATGTATAAAGTATAATTAGCTAAACAAATTGCAGTTAATTATAGCTAAACAAATGATTATTACCTAAATTGAGTATTAAAACAATATTAAATATATATTATATATATTAAATAGTTATTTTAAATTGTAATAATTTTTCACAATATGAATAATTTCATTATAGATAATATATTTAATATATATAATAAATGCAATTTATAACATTAAACATTGGTCACAAACTGATCATAGCCAAATGCTCCACAAATCTTAATGAAAGTATTAAAATGAATATTTATGATTTAGATGCCCAGATTTTTATAATTAGAATGTCCTTAAGGGATGTAATATTTCAACAGCGGAACTCGTCGTGCAGCACGCTGTAAATAATACATACAAAGTAATATAATGATTTGCTCAAAGCTAATTTTAAAAAGCCCATGAATCAGTTCATAGAGCAATACACACTGACATTTACTCTGCGCTCATTCAGCTCCCTGCCTCCAAAAGCTCCAGCACCAGAATGGGCCGTTCATACAGAGCTTTGCTATTAAACGCAGCTCTAATACGCTTTCTCGCCACACTGTATCTTCTTCCTCCTGCCGAGCATCTCCGGATAGCAAAACTCGCGCTGTCTATGTTGTCCCCTGCCCCACCCTATCTCAGCTTTTACCTCCGGCCTGTTAAAAATTATATCAGCTCGTGGAGGGCGAGCATTAGCATTTGCATTTTATTGGAGGCATGGAGATTTAGAGCAGTGGATACATCAGCTCTGAGCAGACCCCCCCCGTGGGGGGGGGGGGGCTGGGAGAGGTTGGGCTTTGTTTCTGGATGCTTTGGTGCGCATTAAACGCAAAGAGCATCGCTGCGGCATTACGGTTCACGATTCGAACAACAACCCAATATAGGGTTGATAAGTGTCACAAAAGGTCACGTCTAACGATGTGACCTTGCGTTCTTAATGACGCCGCACATAATCTTGCACTAAAATTCAGCAGAATCGTGGTGTAATTGCACTTGCGTGTGTGTTTAGGTTTTTTAGGTTCGGAAAGGGATTCGGAAAACCGTCACATATCGTACTTATGAGGCCTACAGGACGCTGAATGCTGATCCAAAGGAAGTGACGGCGCTCAAATGCACACTGTGTGTGTGTGTGTTCTGGCGGTTTGAATGGTGGTGCAGTGTGGATTGGACACTGCTGCAGTCTTCCCCTCCCAAACTCCAGCCCTCGACCACAGCTGTTCAGTGGTCCCCTTGACAGCCATCTATTAGAGCTTATGCGCAGCAAAAACCCATCGGACCACATGCATCCCAGAAATCATGCACACAGACTCTATTCGCCGCTTGCTGACTTTTTTTGCTTCAGCAAACATATTCAAAGCGTGCACTCTTTGCTTATTGGTAAAAACATCGCTCAGGAAAGGCAAACCCCAACGTTCGGCTCGTAGTTCAACATTGTGGCTTTCACCATGGGGATTATGACTTTAAAGAAATAGTTTGTCCAAAAGTTAAAATTCTGTGATAATTTACTCACCCTTAGGTCATTCCAAACCTGTATGACTTTCTTCGGTGAAACAAAGAGATATTTTGAAGAAATAAATACAGAAAGAAAGGCATACACTAAATGTAATGTCATGAACTTTTTTTTTTTTTCCAGCGATGCCATAACCATTCAGTGACCAGTTTTTAAAAGAACATTTTAATAATCTAAAGAATATTTTGTGTATTGGAAAGGATCCATGAATGGTTCTTCATGTCAATAAAGACCTTTGGTTTTAATAATGTAGAACCACGATTTTTGGTTCCCCAGAGAATTTTTCTGTGAAAAATTCTTAAAAGCAGCACTTTTTCTTAGTGTGAAGAACATTCTAATAATCTAAAGAACTTTTGTGAATTAGAAGGGTTCTATGTTTATTAAAGGTTCTTCATGGAACCATCATTGCCAATAAAGAATCTGTTGTTTTAAAAGAACCACCATTTTTGGTTCCTTAAAGAACCTTTCAGTAATCAGTTGTGTTCAGTAATCAGTTAACAATTTTAATAATCTACAGAACCTTTTTCCACTTTAAAGAACTTTTTGTGCAATGGAAAGGTTCCATGCTCTTAAAAATAATGTTTTTTATTGGTTCCATAAAGAACCTTCAACATCTATGGAAACTTTCCATTGGACAAAAGGTTCTAGAGTGGAAAATGTTTCTTTAGAATAAAATGTTCTTCACAATAAGAAAATAATGGTTCTTTTAAGAACTGATCACTGAAAGGTTTTTTGGGGAACCAAAAAAACTGCAAAAACCCACTTTTTATATGGATGTTAAGGAACCCATCAATGCCAGTAAAGAACCTTTAATTTAAGAACATACAGGTTTGATTATAGATTTTTTTATTTTTGGTCAAACTATTAATTTAACACACTAATCCTAATACATTTCAACACTAATTTTGTTCCCGTTTTCAAATGTGACTTCACATATTCTACACTCCGTCTCTCCTGATCTTACATTCCTCGAGTCCTGGTGGAGCAGAGCGAGTGTGACAGCTCTCCAGCGTTCCATAAAGCATAAATGCAGCCTCTCAGCTATCTGCTGAGACTTCTGCTGCCCAGGGCTGAAAATTTACTAGTGACCTCTGCATTCCATTTCAGAGCTCAACCGCTTCCCCCTTTTACCCTTTGGAAAATTCCACTGAGGTAGTCGAGAAAACGGCATTACAGGGAGGGGTTACGGCTCAGACATTAGACTCTTAGGCCATGAAGGAGCTACAAGCCACATTCACAATAGAAACACGATACGAAAGGAAAAGAGTGAACTGAAAGCCTATATAATGAGGCTAAAAAATCAGCAGGGCTTGGCTATTGTCGTCATCCATAAGATAGGACTGCGATATTGAATATCTGTGAAATTGAGCAAGGGTGGACTATGGAAAAAATGTACGGCATTCATATAAATGTTCTGCATGGGGAAGTTGCATGAAACGGAGTAAAACTGGCATTAAAGGCACAATATGTAATTTTCGCCACTAGATGGCGCGTATTCAAAATAAACAAAGAGGCAAAGGCGTAGTCTGATGACGCTGTGACTGAGTGTGGAATCATGGGAGTTGTGTCTTCATCCCCACAGCCGATGCAATACGACGGGACTCGGGCAGAAATCATGTTCATAGATGAGCTAATGGTTTATTAACTAGTAGAATGAAGCAGGGTGAGGCTGAAAGCCGTCGAAGCGAAACGAGGCCGCTGAAGGAGCGTGACACACGGCTCAAAAACAGGAGCTTTTATTATGCCACAGTCGACCGCTTCCGCTCCTTCCGGTCGTGCGTATGTGGGGGAAAAAGCAGCGCTGTTTTATCATACGATACATTTGAAAGTTCTGTTATTATGCTACTCTGTGCGGTCGTCACCGGTCTATTAAAACGCACAACATATTAAAGC
>NW_015646165.1:500986-527398 GCF_001515625.1 Sinocyclocheilus rhinocerous | reverse complement strand
TATGACGTCATTGGCAGGCGACACAATGACACTATGGACACGGTCCGTGTCACTAGTTAAAATTGCTTATTTCTCTGGATTTAAACATTCTTCGAAACATTTGGGATAATGTAAGTACACAAGTCAGCAAAATATATAACACTGTTCTAGTGGTTTTTGGATATTTTAATTAAAAAAATCTTACATATTGTGCCTTTAAACTGCATCAAGACTAGGTCAAATTAGAGAAATAAGTTGATATATGAGCTCTTAAATATCAGTGAATATAATGCATTTATAGGCCAAATATTTTACTTTTATTTAGTATAAAATTCACAAATAAGCCCAAGAATCCTTTTCTTCTTCTTCACTGTATTACTTCAGAATCCCTATGCAGCTTTTAAGGTGTATATTTTTTGAGCAGTAGAAACAAACAGGCAAGACTTGCTCCATTATGACATCTGCTGGTGAATATCAGCAGTGCTTTTCAGGCCAAACTTAATACTGCACTGCAATGACAACTGGACTCGTTTTAAAATGAGTTTTTTTCACAAACATTGCATAGAGTGAAACTTCATAATCTCAGCACTACAATGAAATTTATTTTGTAAAAAAAAAAAAAAGCCAGGGTTAAGGGTTTCCAGAAACGTTCAACTGTTAGTGTTGAAACTAGATTTACTACAATATGGTACAGGACAGGCTATGCATTTAACATAGCAAAAGACAACTATTGTTGCACATTGTAAAAACAACTGCTAGAACTGAGTCATGTGTATAAATGATCATGATCATTACAAAAGGACCATCCTCTTTTGTAATATAACAAAAAACAAACCAAAAAGAAAAAAGTAGCTACACATCATGTTCAACCGGGTTTACAAACTCCCCCTCATTACAAACAACTCAAACTAAGCCTTTCTCCCTATTCTACTGCTGTGAGTGGACTGCATCCATACATTTAAAATAAAACAAGCACTTCCTGTTGTAAATGATCTCGAAGGAATAGCTTTTGTTCAGTGGCTTTGCAAAGCACACAAAAAAGCACAAAACTCTAGTATAGGCATGTAACCTTGATAAACACAATTTTATTGAGTCAACTCTAGGTTAAAAAAGTAGTAAGAACCCGACATATGCTTAAACTACCACGTGAATGAGAACAGCTCTGAGTTCATGAGGTCAAACAGGGAATGTGTTCACCAAATCAGCCACAAGAGGGAGTATATCAGTTAAACTTATGGAGCAAAATGAATATCATGGAAAAAGTGTAGAAACAGATAAAAATGTCCCATTACACACTCGCATGATGAAGATTGTCTGCCCTCCTGCAAGCAACAGTGATAAGTTCAAAGGTAAGAGTGGTTAAAAAGGGCCAATTCTGAAAGTAGTAGAGTTTTGCAAAGACATTAGAGGGAGAAAGGGAAAAAAAATGGGTGTCAATGTTCTAATTTTAATATGGGGAAAGTGATTATACGGTATAGTTCCTTTATGTGGCTTTACTGACAATCAGAAACCAAAAAAACAAAAACAAAAATCACAGAATTTTGGCCCACATGAGAGATTATTACAGTCAAAAATTGTAATACAGCAAAATTAATTCTACCTGATTGAAAAAACAAAGCAGAAATCAGAAGAGAGGGTGACAGCTTGAAATAGAACCAACAGTCTTTATCCAGCGTTATAGATGTTAAACGCAAAACACAACTGATATTTTCAGTCATGTCCAGCACCACTACAAAATCAACTGTGTGAATAAAAGTTAAAAGTTTGACATGTACGGGTTTTCATCATTTCACATCTACAATAGCACACAAACACATCATAAGAACATAGTTGTAGGAGCACAAATACACAAATTATGACAAAATAGAAGGAAGATCAGAGAGAGTAAGAGAAGAGAGATCACATTGCACCGCTCTGCTGCAGCCGCTGTTCGCCATGGCCTTTCGGTTTGTCTGGTGAGAGATGCTTTTTCATGAAGGGTGGACGGATGTTGTCATGGTGGGCAGTAACCTCCATTGCTCGGTGGCCGTTTTTTTTTTTTTTACTAAATGGTCCGTTAAAGTTGGCTATGAGAGTGTCACCAGTGTGACAAAGGGCACAAGGTTTGGAGGACTCAGCGTCTTTCCTCCCCCCTCTGCCCTTTAAACCGGCGTGACACTCTTTTCCTTCTTGTCGCTGTCTTCGTGCCAGGTCAGACGCTCCTCGTAGAAGGCAATGACGATCTGTGGGCACTTGTGATTGGCTTCCTTTGCAAGCACAAGGTCTGCCTCATCAGAGTCTTTCCTGTGGTGGGACATCAGCAACAAAGGAAAGACAAATTTGCATTAAGTGGACAACTGCACAATGTTATGTATCAGCATTAGCTCCAGTTCTAATTGAAACTGTGAGACATTAAAATCCTCAAATACACTTAATTTGTTAGTTAAAGCTTCTTAAAGCTTAAACTGAATTAAACCGATCTCTAGATGTAAAAGACCTCATGATTGGCTAACCTCCAGATACTACAGCAGTTCAAACTGCTAATACAATAGGCATTGATTTTGTTTACATTTGCATATTGTACCATCATAAAAATCATGGTTACTTTCTACAGAGTTTTTAAAATCAGATGTAATACTTACAACACCTATTGAGATCTGCACAAATAAAATGAACACTGTAGAAATGTACACGTATAATCTCAAAATAAATCATGTAATCCGGATTCTTTTACTCTTACTTATTAAACGGACTGGGGCTTACATTCAACTGCAAAAGAGTGTAACTGCCAGATTAAAATAATCAAGACATTTTTTTTTATATATACATCTGTTTTGAAATGTTATTAAAGTTTATGTACTAATGTACCAATACATAGAAAAAAATCAGACCTTGCTAATACAATAATGTAATTCATCAACAGTATAAGTGTTCTCTTAGCATCAATGTGTGGTATCCATTGATTGTGAACTACTCGGAAACTACCAGCCTGTAGAACGCATAACAGCTCTGAGTTTTGACTATGAATGTGCAGCAATTTAAGTCAAAGCCTTATGAAGTTTAATAATCACATTGGGTCGTATAGTGACCCATTTCTCCATCTGCAAATTTAAAGCCTCTAAATATTATAATCAATACTTTTGTTATACCAGTTATGGCCTTAAGTTTGATCAAACAAAAAAAAGACTTTTTAAGGACCAGTGGAAACCCTGAAAAATGTATTCAACACTAAGAAGCTACGCATATTTGATTGCAGCTTTATATTCAAAAAAACGTTACAGCAATAGTAATGTCTAAATTTGTAAAATCTGTGAACACCAAAACATTTATTTATTTTATTGTATTACGCCAGTGTAAAACTAATAACATTTGACCAACGGAACATTTAGGCAATAGACAATTAGGATTATATATGGTGTATAGTGCTTAACATGCTATACTATGCAAAAGGCTGCACCTGAAATAAACACTGCGTTTTCTGCCCCATTCTATGAAGAAAATGCACACATAAAAGGAACATGTTTATGGACTCAGTGTTTGTAATATACGTAGTCTTTCAAAGTGAACACTTTTTATGTATGTTAAGCTAAATATAGCCTGTACAGTTTGTGTACCAGTCAGGAACTGCAATTATATTTGAATTAAAACACAAACACACACACAAGATTAGAGATGCAGAAACTGTAAAGCAAATATAAATGAATGCAGAGTGGAGACTACAATGACGGGTTTCAAATGTACAGGTGTAAATAGGTGTAGAACGGTGACAAAAGAATAATGGTTTTTCAGTCTCTCAACAGGGTAGGACAAAGAAACAAAAATGGGGCAGTTTGCATAATTTCAGACATAATACAAGATGTAAATGTGGCCATTGACACTATTGTCCTAACATCCATCTCGGGTGATCCAATCACAACTGGTCAGTTGTGGCACTTCCCTGTTTACTCCTGGTATCAACAGGCATCTCCTGTGACCACTTGTGATGGAATTTAAATCAAATTTCAATGTCACTCACTATTATTCTAACTAGAATATGGTCAGACTTGTGGCTTTGGTTCCAATGTGTTTCTAAGCTCTAATAAGGAGTTTCATTCAAATAAATTGCTCCCGATATGTAAAGAGCTGCTGTACTCACCACTTCATAAGGAACATAAGGTCTCCACAGGAGTCTGTTGCTCCAATAATCTTCTCAGGCTCCAGGCCTCGCTCAAACCCTCTTGCTACAAGGATCTCATCCTAGAAAGAACAAAGACAACAATTAAAAATACTTATTTACTTAAAATAGATGTTTTATTTTTACAACATCACATTAAATACACTGGCCACCACAACATAACGCTTAAAGGAATAGTTCACCCAAAAATGAACATTTACTGAAAAGCATTACATCACTTGGTCAACCAATGGACCCTCTGCAGTGAAGTCCAAACAGCTAATAAAAACATAAGATGTTTATCAAAAACCAATCCATCATAAAGGCGTTTAACTGTAAACCTCTGCTTTTGTACGAGTTCACAATGCAAAATAATTCTGACGGAACACATCTACTGCAGAGGATCCATTGGTGAGCAAGTGATGTAATGCTAAATAGGGCTGTGCGATATTGGAAAAAAAAGCGATATGCGATACCTTGTTAAAAATGCGATATTCGATACAATATTGCTTGAAGTGTGAAAAATCAATTTAAATTATATTATAAAATATTTAACAATGAAAATTATATAACCAATTTGTTTCACATTCTTTCTTGGAAAAGAAAGAATCACTACAACTTCAGAAAGTGATCAGCAGTGTTTTAGCAGTACGTAAAAAGTAATGTCACAAATCAGATACGCTGTGTGAGATGCGGCTGGTGCACGCGCTTCAGGTGCGAGTCAGACAGCAAGACGAGACGGCAAAGAGTTGTTTTCTGCAACTTATTGCACTTAACTCTTTGTAACGTCAAGCTATTCTCTGCTAAATGTGTCAACTAAAACTTTGACCTTTTGCAACGTTTTGATTTAAGTAGCCTATTATTAAAATGATTCAGATATCGCACGCCATTGCGATATGCATATTGCGATATTTACATTTGCGATATTTCGATAATTTTGATATATCGTGCAGCCCTAATGCTAAATATCTTCAAGAATCTCTCTCCAAGAAAAGACAAACTCATCAACATCTTGGATAGCCTGAGGGTGAGTACATTTTAAGTAAATTTTCGTTTTTGAATGAATTAAGAAACAAATTTTAGAGAGAATTTCAACCAGGCCTGGGTGATAAAACGGTATCGATATTTATCGACAGTACACCCTCATCGATAACGATAGAAAAAATGTTCGATATAGCGCACGATAGTTTCACGTTTTTTTTATTTAAAGGCATGTGTTATGAGTGACAAACAGACATCCAACAGAACACACAAACACATACTGAAATGAGTGCCGTGCCTGCCTGAGATGAGGAGACTGAATAAAAAAAGGAATATTAGTTGAATTTAAAATAAAAATTTGCATTATAATACAAAAACGGTGTATCTGAATTTTAGGTGTGCGTCAAGGAGCCTTATAAGAGGTGCACAAGATATCTTCTCCGCTTTGAGCTTCTATATTTCTCTAATATTTTGAATGGAAAACGACATTTACATCATCATCACCGCATCTTGTGCGCCACTGATAAGGCTCCCTGACACACCTAAAATTCAAATACACCGTTTTTGCATTCGAATGCGAATTTTTATTTTAAATTCAACTAATATTCCTTTTTTTTTTATTCACAGTCTCCTAATCTCAGGCAGGCACGGCACTCATTTCAGCATGTGTTTGTGTGTTCTGTTGGATATCTGCTTGTCACTAATAATGTGCCTTTAAATGAAATAAGCGAAAAACTATCATGCGCTATATCGAACATTTTTTCTATCGTTAAAGATTACGGTGTATCGTCGATAAATATCGATACCGCTTTATCGCCCAGGCCCAGACCTTTTCTTGTTAAGCTCTTACCTCCTTTTTCTTTTTGGGTTTGCTGCCACTCCCGTTCTCTTCCTCTGAGTTTTTCCTCTTGCTGGTGCTGCTGCTACTGTCTTTGGGACGGGCCGAAGAAGAGCCTGTGCTGGAGGGCTTGCTGCTGGGTGTGCTTCCACTGCTTCCCTTTTTATAGGTCTTCATGAACTCTGAGATAAGCTCTGGACAGTCCAGGTTCTTCTCTGGTTCCCATGTGTTGTGTTTTCTGCAAAACAATGCATGACTCATGCATGATAAATTAAAGCCACTGGATTTCCTCACATCATAGATATGCCTTCAGGATGTCTACATACTATGACAAAACTGTGAGGGTTCTTCAAACTAGTTAACCTTAAATCACTTGAAAATTTAGACTTGTCCACATCATCTCAATGTAAAACTTCTGATGTTTTTCATAGTCATGCATTTTAAGATTTTACATGCAGTAACACACATCCACCTCTTCTTGAGTTGAAATTGTCTATACTACTGCTTAGACACTATTAGTTTATTATGAAGTACAATGAAGACTTACTCTGAAAAGCCTTTCCACTTCAGGAAATATTCCACACGGCCCTTCACAACTCGCCTGTCCAAGACCTTCTCCACTACATACTCTTCCTCTTCTGAGGAAGCAGCCTCATCATCTTCACGGTTCTGGTTCTTCTTTCCCATGGCTGATTCTGAATGTCTTTCCTATGAGCAAATGTGACCTGTGAGGCTCCCTGGTCTGGGGAGGAAAGTGTTCCCACTGGGGGGGAAATTTTTTTTATTAAAGTTCTACATAGGGCTGGGTAATTGGAGTCCATTTACCATATAAAATACAAAAAGAGTAATAAACTCAGCAAGGAGTGTATTTGACTGATCAGATGCATATTCATTTCAAATACATCTTAAATATAAACAAACATCGGACGTCAGAATAGATCTGTGCATTAGGTCTTGCAGTGTAAACGTCTAAATAAATCTATTGCTGTCAGTTATGTAATTAATATTAATCAAACAATAATATCGACAAGAAAATATCATAGCTTTGGGCTACATACTTTTTAATGTAAGTATTAATGTACTACATCTTAACTCATACAGTGAAGCCTATGCTAGTGGTTTATTTTAGATTCGATCATTTCTACTTACAATATGATAGAACTGAGTGTAGAAAAAAAAGAGTTCATTCATTCTATTGTCTTTACTTGTAATTTGTCTCTTCAATTATATTTTATTACTCACTGTTTTTTTTTTGTCATTTTAATGATTGCCTGAAGACAAGGCACAATGTTTACTTCGTAATTATTAGTTAGCATTAGTTTCTGCTGTGAGACTGAAAATCATGAAACTTCACAAGTATAAGTATTACCTATATTATATGGCATTAATATGGACTGTTGTCTATACTGTGAAAATTCTATTTCCAGCAAAAATAACCATAACATGAACTAAAGTTACTCTTAACATGATAACAACAAAGGCTGGACAGTATGAGCAAAATCTTACGACTTAAGGTTAAACCTTGCTTACCTTAACTGCAATGACAAAAGTCAATATTTATTTTTCGACACTCACCTACTGTATTATATTGGAGGACGTGACCTCTTAAAGTGCAGAGATTACAGCATTCAGAGCTCCCCTAAACAAATACAATTAATTTAAACATTACTGCACTTAAATATACCCAAAATGTATATCAATAAACATGCATAAGGCATGCAGACGCATACACTGCTCTAACAAATAATTCTAGAGGACTAACAAATAGACACACAAAAGATCAGCATGTCTTTGATTTGAGGAACTGCAAAGTTATTTTAAAGCCTATATGCATAATAATAATAATAAGAAAAATAAATAAACTCCAAAGGATGCTTACTTGTTAGTAAACATTGTGCACATTCTGTTATCAAAGCTAAAGAAACAACAATGCATGCAGTCTGAATATATTACATTCAAATCAAGCGGTTATATCAGGATGCAATAACTATATTCATGTACTAAGATACATATTTAATCAACCACGCACTGGAAATGTGATAAACCAGCCATGTGTTCTTATCTTAATGTCATGAAGGATCTTAGCGAGCAATGCCAAACAATGTGAAAACATTGAACAGCCCTGCACGACTCTCATTTTCATACTTTCACATCGCAGGCCATATGCGATCTAACTCCCAATGCATTTATTCCAAAATACAAAACATAATTCACAACGTAAACGGATTTAAATGCAGTGCTAGCTGCGCTGCTAACATTTAGCTACAGTAACGTTAGTCCCATTGATTGCTACTGCTTGCCTCGCTATGAGCTCATTCTGAAATAGCAACAGAACAAAAACAATGAGAGAAAGCAAGAGGTTAGAAAAATAAATTCACGCGTTTGCTGGTGTTGTGCTATATGCGTATAACGCAAGCTCAACTAGCCAATGCCTGCAAAAACAATAAACAAGGCTCACAGATATCCAGGCGCACATTATAGCAGACTAATTTAGCTTAATTAGCATAAATGCGCTACTTCTTTCGTCGGTTCTCTGCGTCTGACCGCTGCAAGCAAAGCATTTGTGCGCTTTTTCGCATTTATTTAAATACTATCGTCGTGCGCGCTAACGCAGTTGAGGCTTTGCTTAGCAACAGCGCGGGCCGAGCCGAACAGATTTCACCTGATCCTATCATGTTAAAGCGTAGCGCTGACGGATTAAATCATTCCCAGTGCAAGGGGAATCTACAATAACATATTCTGACGTTAATGTGGATGATTACTGTATACTTACTGAGATATTTTTCGATGTTTTCTTATTCGTGTTGGATAATGCGGCGGCGGCTTTTTCCCTGCACACAGGAGTTTGCTACCTCTCGCACACGCATCCGTCCAGTGGCGCGTCCAGCCAATCAGCGTGCGCCTGAGCGAGCCGCTCTCGCGCCAAAAACGGCCTCACGCATCACACGGCACCTTAAACCACAGACTTTGCTGGATGTTTCTGATATTTTAAAAATATCTACATTTAATCACACCTTTTTAGAAAAATACATATTTTCGAAGAAAGGTATGATTGAGTGCCTTTGCATAAGGGTTGAACGTGATATCGAAGCTATATGAATCAAATCATAACTTATAATAAATGATTAATATAACGTATTTTTTTTATAGCTTTAATAAAAAAAAGTTTTTCTAATTGTATGAGAAAGATGTGTAAAAGTACTAACCTCTGTTCCAGGGATTGACTTGAGTGTCAACCAATCAGGTATCCTCAAAACGCACAACAAAAGCGTTAGCGGGAAGTGTAAACCAATCATCGTCTGCAGTAGGCGGGGACTGTATTTACCCGAGCTATTAATATTATCTCCCCCAGTCCTCCGTGTGTGTCTCACCGATAAGCGTGTGGCGCAGCACAGTACAGTCAGAAATAGTCGGTAGGATGTCCAAAGAGGTAGGTCGTTTTTAAAAATGTATTCAGTTTTGTTTGATAAAAGCTACGTAGTTTTAATGTTCTGAACGGTTTCCTATTTAACTCGGATCTCCTTCGTGGCTCTTTGTTAATGCAAATAGCGCGTTCAGCCGCCATTTTAACTCTTGTACTATGCACACAGGCCGCGTGCTTGCATTGAAGGTCGTGTTCTCAAAAATCGTAGTTTCTTTGTTTTAATTATTCATTGGCCATAACTGTGATGGTTTGCATCAATTTATTATCTCGATTGTTTCACTGAAACAAAGCTACCGTTTATAAATGGGCCGCATTGTCCGACACCAACATGGCGGAGGTGTTTGTTCACCTCCCCCCAGATAGTCTGTTACCTCAAGGTTTCGTGACGCTTCGCGCATGAATAAATTGTTAGTTTAATATCCGCTGCAGAATAATACACACGACGTACTTGGTTTCAATGGTACTAAGTTATTACGGGTTGATATTTTCAGGGCCAACCACGTGAACCAGAGCAACTGCGGAAGCTCTTCATTGGAGGGCTCAGCTTTGAAACCACAGACGATAGTTTGCGGGCGCATTTTGAACAATGGGGCGCCTTAACGGATTGTGTGGTAAGTTCCTTATGTCTTGCTTATCTACAGGGTTAAACAATATGGATCGTGTCTTCGCATAATCTTACACTAAGTATTGTGTTTTAATTGTATGGTGATGACCACTAGGTGTTTTAACCCTTGTTATGCTTGTTTATGTGCTGCTGTAGGTGATGAAAGATCCAAACACCAAACGCTCCAGGGGCTTTGGGTTTGTCACTTATTGCGGTGTGGATGAAGTCGATGCTGCTATGGATGCACGTCCCCACAAGGTTGACGGTAGGCTCGTGGAGCCCAAGCGAGCTGTGTCTCGAGAGGTGAGGTTTAGCACCCCAAGCTTTTGTAATGCAAAGACTTTTCTAAAGATGTGTATGAGTGCAGTTGCCTAATTGCATGTATCGATTTCAGGACTCCAACAAGCCATTTGCTCACACAACTGTGAAGAAGATCTTTGTGGGTGGCATTAAGGATGACACTGAGGAGAACCATCTTCGTGATTACTTCACAGAGTTTGGCAAACTTGAGGCCATTGAGATTATGGTTGACCACAAGACCGGAAACAAAAGAGGCTTTGCCTTTGTTACGTTTGATGACCATGACTCTGTTGATCGTATCGTCAGTAAGTGCTATCATTCAAGTGTCACTTGTAATGTCTTAATATTGTGGGTCTTTTTAATTTAAATTAACACGCATCTTCCCCTTAGTTCAGAAATACCACACAGTGAATGGGCACAACTGTGAAGTCAGAAAAGCTCTGTCTAAACAAGAGATGCAAAACACTGGCATGAGCATGAGAGGTAAGTTGATCAAGGGTTTCTTTTTCCCTCCCCCTCTGTTTTAATGTGCTTGCTCTGTAGGCCGTGGTGGTGGTGGTGGTGGAGGAGGAGGTGGAAACTTCAACAGATATGGCAACAATGGCGGCTACAACAATGACTTTGGAGGGAGTGGAGGCGGCAACCGCGATGGATATTTTGGAAGAGGTACATGCCTAAGTAGACGTTGAAGTGTTTCGAATGGTGTATTTAAGTTTTCGTGTTGACTTAAAGCACTTTTCACAATCCTTTTCAGGAGGCAGAAGTGGTGGAGGTGGCGGTGGTTATGGAGGCGACTGCTACAACAATGGATTTGGCAGCGGAGATGGTATACAGTGGTTTCTTAGTTCTTTGAAAGTACAATTTGGTAAAATGTTCTGATTGTTAATGTTAAGTAACTTGTTCCTTTTGCTTTCTCCAGGTGGTTATGGTGGCAGTCCTGGTAACTATGGTGGAAATCGTGGATATGGAGGTGGTAGTGGTGGCGGAGGAGGACAGGGTTATGGCAACCAGGGCGGTGGTTATGGTGGCGGCGGTGGCAGCAACAGCGGTGGTGGCTATAATGACAATTACAACAATGGCAATGGAAACTTTGGAGGTGGTGAGTAGATGCCAGTCTGAATTAATTTCCATACAAATAACTTGATTTCAGCAGTAACCAGGTGTATGTGGTTTAACTATGAATAGGCAACTTTGGAGGTGGTAGTGGCGGTGGTGGAGGTGGTAACTATGACTTTGGCAACTATAACAACCAGCAGTCCAACTATGGTCCCATGAAAGGGAACTTTGGAGGTGGCGGAGGAAGAAACAGTGGCCCATATAGTGGTGAGTTGTTCATAATAGCCTTTTCCATTTCTCTTTTGGTTTAAGTCGTCTTGTATAAACAACTTGAATCCTAAATGACATGCCATCTGTTTTAGGTGGCTATGGTGGTGGATCTGGTGGTGGATATGGAGGCGGCTCTGGTGGTAGACGGTTTTAAGCTCAGAAAGGTTGGTTTCAAATTCTTTTGTCTAATTTTAAATAGATTTTCAGATGGCTTGGTTTACAGATTAACAAACCCAATATGTTAGTCTTGGATTGAATGCTCATTGCTATACTGTAACCTTGCTGTATATCTGGTGTAGAAACAAACCTCAGGTAGTGTTCAGCTTAACATTTGTTGTTCATATTGTTCAACAGGACTGAGTGCTTTAGGAGAGGAGAGCGAGAGAAGTGACAGGGCAGATGCAGGTTTACATCCCTAGATCTGCTCAGCCAAACAGGTTTGGCAGATTTACAGCTGCCACCAGAAGAAGTGTACAGTAGCGCTATCATGTGTGGGACATCATGAATTTGTCATGCAGACTTATTTTATATTGTCTATGGGAAAAGCATTCCAATGAGGTTTTATGTAGAATTACTTTCAGTCTTCATGGTTTTGATTATGTAACCAATCAAGGTGAAATAAAACATACTTTTTTGTTTTTTTTAAAAAGATGTGCGTTTTAGTCATTTGTTTTCTGGGGGTTTTAGTGTAGTACACTTTAACTTGATGGAGAGCTTCTTTGAGCCCTTCTAGTAGAAAGTAAACTCAAGACTGTCATCTGGCTCTTTAAAAAATGGAAACCTGTTCTCTTAAGGGAACATGAGGTAAATGGTCAAAATTGGTTCAAAAAGCATAGGCTGTTTAATGCAAATGCTTAGAGTAGTGTGGCTGCATATCAGTCTAGCCATGGGAGCAGGCTGAGAAAGGAGTAGCAAGATCATCGCCCTGTGAAGAAGCAGGGAGTACAGGGCGCCACTCAAAGACTAGCAGGCAGCGCTTTTATAACTCCTGTAGGTAAGAACAGACTTCTCAACTACCGCTGGTAATTGTAAAACAATTTTATTAGCAGAAGCTGTACAGTTAATGTCAACTTCCCATTCAGTGTTGTGTATGTTACAGGGGAAGTAACTGCAGTCAGCATAGTTTGGTGCACAAGATTTTGTAAAACTTATACACTTTTTAATGCATGCCCACTGGTTTTTCATGTTGTATATTTAATGTGCTGACCATGTTACGCTTGCTTTTTCAGGATCTGACAAGTGAAAATCGTCTCTTGAAATGAAAAGGCATTTGTCTTTCTAAACTGGTGAAATGATAAAGGTACTTGCTATTGTAGTGCAATATCTTGTTTACAATATTCCAAATTTACTTTTTTTTTTTTTTTTTTTCCCTAGGACCAAAATGCAGCTGAAGAGATTTTATTTTTTTTACCTTTTTTACCAATAAAAATTTTAATGCTACAAATGATGTGATCCGTGTCTTGTGTATCACTCATTTACTGAAAGCATGTGTTCGTATGTTGGACATGATTCTGTTTTAGACCAATGTTTTAATGTACAAAAGTGTTTAGGGCCCCTGGCCGCCCCCCCCCCGAAAAAAATAGCCGCGTAGTCTAACACAAGTTTGTAAGTGTTTTCTTAATCATAAAAGCTCTTTGCAATTTCTGTAGTTATACTGGCCTAAACTTACTTTGGTTCTAAATTCGTGTGTGATTTTATTTTAAGTCTTTATCCATTCATGATTTATTTGAAGTAATTAATTCATTGGTCATTAAGTGTAGGAACCTCATGAATTTAGTTGTCCATCTATGGGTGACTTAAAAAAAAAAAAATTTGTTCATTCACCCTCCAGGGCTGTGTTCCGTGGCACCAAGTAAATGTTGCCATCATTAGTTTGTTGTAGTGAATACTCATCAACTGAATAAAGGTGTCCCTCCTCATCACGAAGCTGTGAAAACACTTGGGTGTAAAGATCTGAGAGCCGACATTTGATAATGGCTAGGTTTTGCTGAAACTCCAGTCTCTCTCTGCTTAAATGTTCTCTTTGGGCTCTAAGCTGTCCCAACTCGTTTTCTAAATGCACAATGTTCTCCAACTTCCGCTTGCGGCAGTTCTGAGCAGCCACTTTGTTCTTCCCTCGTCTGCGAATGTCCCTCACGAGTGCCAGCTGAGCGTCGCTCAGTGTGAACTGGGTCAAGAGCTCACTGAAGTCATCCACTGGTAGGTTCACAATCTTTTCCAGTGAGAATGGGATTTTGAGAGCGAGGGCTCGCCGCTCATCTCTGTTCAGGTGTACAGGAACACTGCTCGATTTTTGCTTTGGATACATAGATTGATATGAACCCAGTCTTGTTAAACCTGCGCTATTTAGTTGTATATCATGCAGAGCTGTGGGTAAAACCGGTTGCTTCATTGATGCAATTGGTTGGTAAGTCTGCTGGTTGATGGGTTGCATGTTTGCAGTTGTGGGATAAGAAGTTCCAGGGTATGAACTGTAGGACTGGTGGTAGTCAACAGACCCAAGCAAACTCTGCCGCATGCGACATTGCTCCCCAATACTTTCGCTTTCAGCGTAGCCCATCGTACGATCTGCAGGTAAGTACGAAGGTACTCCATGCACTGCATTCTCAGGAGAGGCAAGCGGTGGGCTTGAACCAAGCGATAAACCGGAATCTGACTCAAGATCATCTGCACAAGCCTGTTTGATTTGTCCTGTGCAGTGAAGGTTGATAACGCTGTCTTTCACAATCCCATGACTACGTGTTGTCATGTTCATGTGCTCCAAAAGACTCATGAGAGGTGGATGAAGAGCTTGCGTATTCGCAAGCATTCTTGAGGAACCGTGGCTAACAGGGAGGCTGTAGTGCATATCCATGTGTGGGTTCAAACGCTGATAGGGTGGCATCATTTCAGGGTATGCATTTTCATAAACACCAGCAGAATGGGCATCACAAGTGGCTGGAATGGATTCTGACTGCGGTTGACTCATCCCGAACCCCCCTTGAGAAACCATGGGCTCCATGGACAGGTATGGAATAGCTTCAAAGGGATTCTCATTGGGTACCTCAAACTCCTGTGACAAAAATAATGTTTTAATAACAAGAACTTCCAGTTTCACTCAAACTTGACCTTGGAGGTGATTCAGATAAAACTCTTTTACAATAAAACACTAATAAAATGAAGGTTTTCAGTTGATTTGTGCTGCAGAGGAGGGTTGTATTCTGCTCACTACAGGACCAGCCCACCTGGGTGAATGTGCCACCCGTAGCTTATGCAGGTCTTACTTGGGAGCGCTCAGGTTTCATGTCGAAACAGATGGTCATTGTGCTATGCAGGGGTCTGTCGGCAATATACAGCACTCACCCTCTATGTCTGCCTTTATCCTCGCATCACTCAATTGGCCCATTGTTGCAGATCATAGCGTAATGTGTGTTTACAGAGGATTCAGTATTAGAAAAATGTTATAAGGCCACCATTTCATTAAGACTCTAAAACGACTGGCTGTATCCGACCACAAAATAATCAGACATTTTCTTGAGTTTTGACATTTGTGCATGTAAAAGAGGAAGCTTAGTGGGTTGTTCCAGTGTACCCACCTGAAGTTCTGTGATGGCCATCAGTTCCTGCCAGGCTAAGTCCATCTCCATATGCTGGGGGGAGCGATGTGCCCGGAATCCAGTGACATTGGTGGACACCTCCCCATGCAGTCTTCCAGGGTTTGCCAGTCCCTTAACGTTGATAAACGTTGATTATTTTTGTCATTTAAATGTCTTTAAATATTTATTAAAATATATAATTATTTCAAATCCTTGAAACAAGATAGATTTACTGCACAAGACTTGTTTTCAACCACATACACACACGTGTATATATATATACACATTTATAAAATACTCATTTGCATTATACTCATTTTTTAATTTTTATATATTTTAATTTTATATATTAATTTTTTCAAGTGTTTTAAGTATCCAGTAAAAAATCTGCTAGTGCAGTAAGACAAAATATATCTGTAAAATAAATAAGCATTCTCACAAGTTTTGTTTTTAAATATTTTTCAGTAGAGAAAGAACTAATTCAGCTTATTAAGAAGTCATTTTTGCAGGGTACAGATAGATTTTACAGCATTTATTCATTCATTTAAAAAAAAAAAAAAAGTTTTTATTTTTAGTCTTTTCTCACTGGGAAAACATAGCTGAATTATAATTTTTTTTTTCCCTCATAAAGATACTGACCTCACAGCTGATCCTCAGGGGAAGTACACTGTTGATTGCTGAACACATTCAGGACAGACACCTGATGCAGTGAATCACTCTAAAACATTAAATGAAATCAGAAACTTCTTGTATTTTGTCAAGCACGAATGTCAAGTCAAACGCATTTGTAGAGTTAAAAATAAAGAGAAAAAGACACACAAACAATGCAAGCGTTCACATAAAGGGTAATATAGGTCAGTTGTGACTGCACGCTAACAATTTTAAAAACATTTTCTACACACCTGTAAACGGACGATAATGTCACTCTGAAACTTCAAAAAATGGACATTTACCATAAGAATATATCTTGTTTGAAACTGTTTCACGTTTCTCTTCCCATGTGCTCCAATTGTCATATTGTGTGACTGGACATGAAGTTTCGTTGGGCTGGATTTGTCCTATCAGCTGGCTTTGCGAACAGTAATGTCAACCCTTGATAAGACAATCTTTTGGGAGCCAGCCTGTTCTCCAGTAAACGAAGGCAGGGGCCTAACCACAGACATCAGAATGTCAGGAAGAGTTTCTCAGCATACTCCCTCACGTCGAAAATAAACGAATTAGTTTACGTTGATGCTTAATATGCATTTGCTGGTTACCACTCAGTTTCATTTCCTTTAGCTATATCATTGTGTAAAACAAATTAAACTTGTTCCTCATCTGTTGGTTTGCTTTTATTGGTGCTATATTACAGCCTTTTATACACAACATCCGTTTTAAACTTTAATGTTGGTTTCCTGTTCAATTGGACATATATTTTGGTACAGTAAAAACTCTGAAGCTACAATAATAATTTTGCTTTCAAATGTCATTATTCTGTTACTATTTGCAAGTGTAACGATGAGAAAAACGTATCTTTTTAAATCAAACAAACAATTTTACAAAAGAGTTAAAATTTAGTATAATTTAGAAAATGTTATATATGTTATATATATATATGCACTGCCTGATTGAACTGTCAGGTACAAGTTTGACAGGACGTGGCAGCAATAATGCTGTATAACATCCAATGGTTTGGCCTTTCATGTGTGGTGAAGTATTTAACAAAACACGTCTTTCCTTTTGTCATATTGAGGGTAAAAAACATATATCCTGCCTTTACCGCGGTGTCTAGCTGATTTCCTTTGACTATAGTTTCTGAAATGATGAGGGGACAGGGCCGTGGGACCGGCCTCCCAAGTTTCAACGTCAGCTGTGGTACTAACCACTGAACCATGAGCCAACAGTGAGCAAGAAAACATAAAAATTCAACAATTTTTTTACCTTTATATAATACATTTCTCTCTCTCTCTCTTTAAACATTACTCTAAACCATGTGTGCAATATTTGTGATAATCAAAAAGTGATAGCAGTGGGTAGCATCTAATGAAAAATAAAGAAAAGTTTAGACCAAAGAAAAGTAAAAAAAAAAAAAAAAAACATTTTTTAATTGTAAATATTTTTTTAAAATGAAACCTTTTAAACAAAATTCACATCTCATAAAAATGATAACATTATAAATTTAATAATTTAAGGGAAAAAAGTAATATAGTAAAATAGAATTTATTTACAGTATAATACTACACTTAACACTTTAATCTAGTTTATAATAATTGTCAACGTCTGTATTGAGCTTCTAAAGCAAAAAACAAAAAATGTTTACACACTCTTTTTATGTGTCCTTAGTTCTTAAAGAGTCTTTATGACTAGAAATATGACTCAAAAACTTTCAGATTCGATAGTGAACCAGAATTGTACAATATCTGTCAACAACTGCCATATTTACTGAAGAAACAACAAACCCTCAAAGAAGATGAAATGACAAACTGTACCTTATTAGCATGTCCTTAAGCACTAAGCTCAGATGAAAAAGTCTTCACAATATCATATTCACAATATCCTGAGAGCAGTAACCACTGACCCCTGTGTTGAACTGAAGAGTGAAAGAGTTTGCTGCATGCTCTTAGTTTTGAACTACAAGTGTGCATGCGCTCAACCTGTCTTTCTCTCCCACTCACCCTGTGTGCTTTTGGCTGTCACTCACACAGATGGGATGGGTCTAAGGGCGATGCAAGCAGGTTTCCTGTAAAGCACCCACACTTTTTGCCCTCCTAAATGCAACACTTGCACTTTAATATGTTTAAAACGCCTGATCCTGTGGGCTTCCCAAACCAAATACAGACTCGGACCCTTCAGCTTGTGGTTTATGGACAAGTGATTCACATCCACAGCTTTGGTGTGCACATGTCCTAAAATCTATCACAAAAAAAAAAATCATACTTCCTTAATAAGAACTATGTGTTTCATGGCATGCATAAAAGACCCAAGGTGTTCATGTAAAGGAAAGCCACTGTGAGGGATGTGGTTTGAACTCAGACACTACAAGCAGGCGCACCTGGAGTTAAATCTGGGATTGCTTTGCGGAGGAGGGGCTGTTTTCTGACTTGCTTTAGTAGGGATGGAATGTACACCTTCAACAGGTAAGAAAGGCCACATTGTTCCTGTATCTGCCGCTCAACCACAGACAGCGAGCGAAAGCGGGGGGGCAGGAGGGTGGAAGAGCGTGTCTTACATTGCAAGTGACCATTCGAGTCTTTGCTGAAGTCCCTCCGAAGTCAAACACACGCAGGACAATCAGCACGATTGTTCAGGCACAATTGTCAGGTGAGGTGAAAGGATGTGTTTTCCTTGTTCATTTGAAGTGCTTAATTTTATTTGACCGATGCCTTATCGCGTTACACCCAATAATACAGCACTTAAAGAGCGTTCGGGTGCATGACGGTCCACAATCATTAGAAACAAATGACTGCCAGTGTAAGCACTTCTGGTCGAGAAATCAAATTTCCTATCAATAATACAATCTTAAAATACTTCCGAAAGGGAGTTTTCGCAGTGATACCACCATTTTTGGTTCCTCAAAGAACCCTACAGTAAACTGTTCTTAAAAGAATCATTTTTTCTTAGTGTGAAGAACATTTTAATAATCTGAAGGACCTTACACTATTAAAAATAACGTTTTTTATTGGCTTCTATAGTTCCATGAAGAACCTTTAACATCCATGGAATCTTACCATTCCACAAAAGGTTCCTTAAAGTGGAAAATGGTTCTTCAGATTATTGAAATGTTCTTCACACTAAGAAAAAAATTGGTTCTTTTAAGAACTGTTGACTGAAAGGTTCTTCGGGGAACCAAAAATGGTTCTTCTATGGCATTTCTGCGAAAACCTCCTTTTGGAACTCTTATTTTTAAGAGTGTATGTACAATGGAAAGGTTCCGTGGATGTTAAAGGTTCTTCACTGAACCATTGATGCCAAAAAAGAACCTGTTTTTAAGAGAGTGGAAGAATGATTTTTGGTTCCCCAAAGAACCTCTCAGTGATCAGCTCCTAAAAGAACCATTTCTTTCTTAGTGTGAAGAGAATTATAACAATCTAAATACATTTTTTCACTTTAAAGAACCTTTTGTACAATGGAACGGTTCCATGGATGTTAAAGGTTCTTCATGGAACCATCAATGCCAATAAGTGTAAAAACATATCAGATGCCCAATGATGTGATGACATAGTACTAAGAAATAGTAAGTTATGAACAAAAACGGTTTATCAAAGCGCATAATAACGGTGTGCCCGTGGTTTTCTAGATACTTGTTGATGCTCGTCTTTTACGATGCGGTGTTTTCATTCCCACGCATTAATATGTTTGTATGTAAATGCAGCATTATGATGGACGTAGGTGGCTGACAGCATTAGCTACAAGTAAACATGAGAACACGTTTTCAATTACATGGAAAAACCTCACAAGCTACTTATGATGACAGCATTTGTGTCTTTGGTTTGTGGTCCATTGGGAAAATTCATCCAAGCCTACTGCTGGGAAAAGTGGAAAATTTGTGTATGAGTAATCAAGAGTAGCGTAATTTCATCCAATGCAAAACATATATACTCTAGCAGCACTCAATTAAATAAATAGCATTCTCTTAAACCTCAAATATTGTATATTTTAAATATACAACTTTAATTCAACTACAGTCACCGAGTCGCTCGAACAGTTCTATATCTCACTGGTGTGTAACCTTTTTGTCATTTTCATCTATTTATTCTGGTCATTCATTGTTCAGTTTAACATGTTAGCTTGTATTTTTGTATTCATTACACACGCTGCCACGTTGTGGGATCGTGATGCTCTCAACCCTTTTTGATTTGACCAAAGGAAGTGAAACAGCTCCTTGACACCACCCTGACCCATCCAACTATTCCTATTCTTCCTGCTTCCCACAGGTAGGGGGAAACTCACAGGATTTGTTTTTAGAAGAAATTTAGAAACCCAATGGTTTCTAAATGTAGTAATGTCTTCTATAACCCATGTCAATAATTTAATATATAGGATGTTATGTAAAATGCAGAAAAATCCACACAATTTCGAGGCCACTTTTGCACACCAAATAAGCAAATTTGTGACATTCACTATGTCAGATTTCCCCGCTTACATGCACTTTTTGGCCCCACTGTATGGTATGTGCTTTATTGTGCAATAAAGAAGGCCGGGTGACTTAAAGTATACAGCGATACTGTACACAGCTCCCCTCAACCACCGTCTCATGCCAGAAACCACAACAGTTAGCATGAGCACCTAGACAAGCTTTTATCAGCGCTCAGCAGAGCTTCCGCCACCCAACATCCCCTTTCCTCCGCTCTCCTCTCCTTCTGCAGCCTCAGGCTCCAACCACAAGGGCAGCACTGCTCTCACACACCCATCCCCACACTAGGAAACCGACGGGATACAGAGACACTTCCATGTCCGACACTCATCACAGGCCAGTATGATGATGATCATGTCCATCACTGCCCTTCTGATACGGTGTGAAAAAGATAAGTGGACACATACTCTGCCGTGACCGCACAGATAAAGATGTGATTGTGAAAGATGTCTGATTATCTTTTTATCTGAAGCACTATTGAGACACAGTTGCTATGCGCAATGATACTGTGGGTGCTGGTTCCTCATTTGGAGACCTTCAGGTATAACGATTGTTTGGTGACAAATATTCTTCTAAACTGAGTTCTGAGAAGATCAGCTCTGTTGAAAATATTTCCACTGTACATTTGACTAGATGAACCATAAAGCCAGTGCTATTTGAGGAGTACTTATCATTTATTATATTATTAGTTAATACAGAACTAATAATAATTTAGTAATGAATTCATAATAAATCAACTGCTGAGCACTGTAGGCCATATGAATGTAATAAAGAAAAAATTACTTACAGCAAGTACAACAAGCTCTAAACGGCTGCAACTATAAACACAAAGATCTACTATAAACACACCCATATGAAATACTTCACATACAGAAAGGCAAATATATATATATATATATATATATATATATACGTATATATATATGGGTCAAAGACAAAAAGGGGGTTTTCAAGAATAAAAACAACAAAAGTTTAATACAGCTTTCATTTTTTTTATACATTCGAATGTGTCTTGTTTAATTAATTCATTATTTTTTTTCCTGAGCAAAAAATAATGACTGTCATTCATTTTTATTATGATTTACAGAACAAAATTTCAGTCAGTGTAACAATAGTTTGTACACCAGAAAATCTTGTCAGGATCTATCTATCTATCTATCTATCTATCTACATACATACATACATTTGTGAATTTGTATTTGAATTTATAATGCAAACCAACTTTTGAACTAATATATACAGTATCTATATATATATATATAATATATTTGTAATGGCAAAGCTGAATTTTCAGCAGTCATTACTTCAGTGTCACATGATCCTTCAGAAATCATTCTAATGAAAACTGGAAGACCTTTACAGTTTTTTTTCAAGATTCTTTGATGAATAATAAACAAGGAATGTAAAAACAGCACTTGTCTTTACTGTCACTTTTAATCGATTTAATGCTAAGTATTAATTTCTTTTAAAATGAAAACAAAAAAAAAAAGTGAATTGGCCAAACATTCATACAGTAGTTTATATAGCAAATGAGGAACATAATAATACAAAATATATTAATAAAAACTGAACAAATAATTCTTGTTCTGTGAACAGCATTTTGAAGTTATGATTCTCATACTCTGGGTGACATTATAACCATACCTGAAAAAAAGTACACTAAGGAAACACATACTGTATCCTCTTTGATATAACACGGGGTAATTTTGAAATGCTCTTCGTGGTAAAATTGTGAAAACCCAGTGTTTCATTGTGAAACTCGCTGGTGAGCCACCTTACTGAAGCATACATTATAAAGAAAATATTTATGCAGAATATAACTACTCTTTGTCCTTTTTGCTTTGGGACTCATTTTGGACACAGAATTAAATGTAGCCAACATGCTCAGCATAGTATTGTGAGTTTTACTTACAAATTAGCCTACCACAGATCTCTAGATTAAACCATTTCTGATGTGAGTGTAGTTGCTGTGAACTGTGCGCAGGGAAAACCCCTGTTAGGATTAGTTTTCACAGTGGTGCTTCCCAGAAAAAGTGACCAGTGTAATTATGATGCCCAGTTGTAGGAGGATCTCTTAAATTATCACAGAGAAAAAAAAAGGACAGGCTGGAAGCATATGCAATTTTGAGGAGGACTTGTGTCATTGAGGCCAGTGTGTCATTCACGGAGGGCAAACAGATTCCAAACCCAATCAGTTCCGAATCAGGATCCGAATCACTCATTATCTTTGACTAAGCGTCTGCTCATGAGAGCCTGAGGTTTACTTCAGGTTAGAACTACTGCTCAGCTTTTTTTCCATAGCTGAAAGCATGATGAAGTCATTGTACCTAGGTAGAGTGTTGACTTTATAGTGAATCACCTTTAGTAAAGCTCCTTTGACACACTATGTAAATGGGAGTCATTTTTGTTTTTAAATTCTAAAATATTGTTTTAAGCCTTTTATATTAAGTATCTTCCTTTAAACTTACTCAAAATGTGACACATAGGTAGTTTCACATAACGATACTAATGAAACATATGAATATATATATATATAACATAGATTGTACTCCATTTTATACATTTGGTTTTTCTTAACATCTGTATCTTTGTTAGATTACATTTCAAGTGAACAGGCCTAATAAGTAGTTAATAATCAGTTGAATGCAGACGAAAATAGGCTCAAATGTTGAAGAGGTGTCAGGAGAAAAAACAATATGTTCTTATTAGAAGACAGAATATTTTATAGATACAATTCAGACAAAATGCTGGATGTCAATAGCAAAGCTTAAGGAACAGAGTTGACCATACAAGAAAAATCACTAAATGAGTTTTCAGTGTTCCTGATTGTTTATTTTTCCGCTATTTACAACAGTCATCTGCTAAATGCATGTGGTTTTTTTTCTACCCTGTAATACTGCAACATATGTAGTTAACTAAATGTGCTCAGAGTATATTTATCTCTGTTTTATTTTATATTTATACTTTAGCCTAGGCCTATATGTCATATTGCATGTTTTTACCCCACACCTGCCAATGTTTAATAAATAAAAATTGCTATGGTTCACCAGGTTGTGTGGTCAGACACATAAACTTTCAAGCATCAACATCAGTATTGCTTCAATATAGGCTAAGTTATTAAATATCAGATATTTTTGATTCTGCACTAGTGTAGGAGAATTGTTTCTTTAAAGGGGTCATATGATGTTGCTGAGAAGAACATTATTTTGTGTACTTGGTATAATGAAATGTGTTTATGCGGTTTAAGGTTAAAAAAACATTATTTTCCACATACTGTACATTATTGTTTCTCTTCTATGCCCTGCCTTTTTGAAACACGTCGATATTTATAAAGCTCATCGGTCTGAAAAGCGAGGTGTGCTCTGATTGGCGTAGGCGTGGTTGACTCTTAACTTTTATAAAGAATACATCTTTGGATTTGAGACTTTAGTCTTTGCAACTGTACAGATCTTCTTTAAGAGCTTGTAACACTCCAAAGAGAAAGGAAAAATTGAAATCCCATCATATGACCCCTTTAATTATTTTTTATTAATTTTTTTAAATTAGTACATTTACCCTCAAAGTCTTTGAGCCTGTTTGCATTAGTTTACTGGTTTAAAGTTATTAAATATGCTTGATAAAATACAACTATATAAATATAACATTAAATACATATTGCATGATATTTGTGAGTATATTTACAAACATTTATTTGGCTCTCATAAGTAGCTAAACCCCTACTGACACACACACACACAACACACACACAAATTTTACACAACTGAATACGATTTCTTTGCTTCTATTCTACCGTCTGTTTTACAGATCGTATTGCAATGTTCACGTCATTATTTAATTTTTTTTCTCGATGTTTTAAACTTTTATGTTATTATTACTACTAATAACTGATGTGGGGGTGTCGGCCAATTCAAAATATTATTTTATTATTATTGTTATTATTATTATTAATTTCGCCCAATATTTTCCGCAATCTTTAATGACGTTGTAAAGTACTTCCGCTTAGTTTTGCCCTTTTACCTCATGTCGTAAGCGGAAGTACACATACGCAGAAATTCAATACACGGAGCTTGAGTGAGCGACATTTGTACAGTACAAGATGGATACGCTAATATTGGTAAAATTATTTTATCTTTATGTGTCCAATATATGCATTTAAAGTGTAAAACATCCGCTATCAGTTAACTTAAATCCGCTCTGTTTCCTCTTCAAATAGCGTTTCTGCTAACTTACATCCGCTAAATTATGAATCAGTTAACGTTACCGATCTTACGAGTGTTAAAACGAGTAATAAAACATATTTATTATACTGAAGATTAGTATACTGTTACAGGAAAATATTATATTAAAATATTGATTTCACAGTTTGAGCAGTTGCTGATGGACAGCTCTATGTCTGTCTGCTCAACCTTTGCCCTGATCGCTGTTTTCACTGAAGTTCACTGATGATTTGTAATATCTGTGTGTGTTGTGACAGGAACCCTCTCTGTACACTGTAAAAGCTGTTCTGATCATGGACAATGATGGAGAGAGACTGTACGCTAAGGTGAGATCTTCACATGAACATCAGGGTCATGATCAAATTTGAGCTGATATACAGGGAGATTTCATTTAACCCTGTAAAGCCTGACATATGAAATTATAGTCAGAAAACTTCATTTAACCTTAATAAAAGACTAAATAAAGGAAACAAAAATAAAGTTTACAATTGTGTTTTATGTTTTGTGTTATATTTGATATATCAGGCTTTTACGGCTCATATAATATCTGATATAGTGAGAATAAGGAGCTCACACTTAAAGAAAAAAAATTTTCGGAGTAAAAAAAATTTACTCGGCAGCCCAAACTGAGTAAATCTTGAAAATCAATTAGATTTTTATAACAGTATAGCAGACTACTTGCTTAAAAATGCATATGAGTATGAGTTGTTACTCTATATTTCCCAATAATATGTCCTAGTAAGATATTTATGCTTAGTTTTGTGATCAGAGCTCTGTAGTTTTAATTGTGGGGGAAAAACATATAATGCAATGTAATTCGATGATGATTGAGAGATGAACAAATAAACATTTATCAAAAGCTTTATGTCTCATATTTGATATTCACATTTTAACATGATTTTTCAAAGATCCTGTATGTATAATCAAGTAAACCTAAGTGGCTTCAGTCCAGTAAATGTTCATCTTGAAATATGACTAACACAGGGTTCCCACACCTTGGTTAAGTTAAAATTCAAGGACCTTTCAAGGATTTTCCAGGTCCAATACCCTCAAATTCGAGGACTTAATGTGGAGACACATTTCAAGTGAGAGCAATGTTACATCGTGTTACCTTGTAAGATACATTGTTACAGTTTTCATGTGTCAAACACAACTATGCAAAAAAGCATTTTTTTTTTTTGCATTTTTTTTGGCCATATGACAGAGATCTGATATTCTATTTGTCATATTTCCATTTTGCATAAAACTGAAGAATATTCGGTACATCCTATACTGTATTCTAAAATGATCTGATATTCACTTTTGCATGGATATTTTTTTAAAAGAGCTTAGGCTCATGTAATCAGAAGTTTTAAGATATATGAATATACTTTTAAGTTTTTTTTTGCCTCATGGGTTTACATTATCTTAACAAGCAAAGCAATTCAACATTAATTTCACGGTGTGTCTTTGAAACGTTGAGGTACTATCATAGTAGTCATGGCAACGTACAATACAAAGTACCTCACGCGGGAAACACTTAACGTAATGCATAATAAAGCAATAAGCCCCAAGAAGCCATGGTTTACAGTGAATTTAAAACAGCTAAGGGGTGTTGTTAGGTACGACGCGAAGCGGAGTTATAATATATACCCCCTTAGCAGTTATAAATTCACTGTAAACCACGGCTTCACAGGGCTTATTGCTTTTATAAAACGGTTATTCCATATATGTAGTAAGGTTTCACAAAATAAAACGGAGCAAATAACGTGTAATGATATTAATAGAAACATTATTCTTCCACCAAACAATGTAGTTCCTCAGAAACGGTTGTGGTTCCAACAAAGTGGTTGCCGAGCAACACACAAACGTAAACAAAGGTGTATGTTACTTTGTAGAGTCATTTACAACAGCTTCGAACGCGGCTCAGCCAATCAGAATCAA
>NW_015646165.1:498263-500630 GCF_001515625.1 Sinocyclocheilus rhinocerous | reverse complement strand
TAAATTCACTGTAAACCATGGCTTCTTGGGGCTTATTGCTTTTATAAAACGGTTATTCCATATATGTAGTAAGGTTTCACAAAATAAAACGGAGCAAATAACGTGTAATGATATTAATAGAAACATTATTCTTCCACCAAACAATGTAGTTCCTCAGAAACGGTTGTGGTTCCAACAAAGTGGTTGCCGAGCAACACACAAACGTAAACAAAAGGTGTAATGCTACTTTGTTGAGTAATTTACATAGACTGTATAAAAACATGGACGTAGTGTCCGTGACGTCACCCGTAGGGTTCCGAAGATAGTTTTTGAAGCTCAAAATTGGGCGGAGGCGGCCGTCGCCATCTTGGCAGCACGTCACCGCACCTCACTCCCGGATAATCGAGCCGCTCGGTAATTTACAACAGCTTCAAATGCGGCTCAACCAATCAGAATCAAGGACCGGAACTATCCGTTTTATAAACGCACGTAACTAACGTACATCAAGCAAGCTAGTATGCATAGGCCACGAAGTGTTGGCGAAATAACACATTAACGGACCAGAGGGAATAATATGGATTTTTTTCCAGAAAACTTCTTGCACAAAATAAATTCAAGCACTTTCAAGGACCTGTATCTATGTATGTTTATTTTCAAAAACTTTCCAGGGCCTTGAATTTTTTATTTTTTTTTCAGATTCACAAACTTTCAAGGATTTCAAGGACCCTGCTAACATTATCCACCTTATTATTCCCATGAGAGCAGGCCATTTGTAAATTTTATTTGCGAGGCTTTCAGCTATTTTTATGGCTGTACAAAACAGTTTCGCTGCTTGATATTGCAAACTAGTGTGTCTTACCATATTATTTATGTATTATCTTAATTATGGTTTGAAGTGCAAACAGTTTTACTATTTGCTGCACTTTGTTATTCTAATTTTAGAGTTATACTAAAAGGCCTTTTACTTGTTAAAAAAGTATAAACTGTCAATCAGATGACAGAAGGTGTGTGGTAGATTGTGTACAACAGGTTTTTAGGAAAGTTTTGGTCATGTTGATAATTTAGAGGCCTTAGAAATGCATGTATTAAATATGATACAGCAGGTTTTATAGGATTAAACCTGAAAGTAAACATAGGTTTAGGATTTGCGGTCATTTACTCACCTTGAGAACCCATATAACATGGTTTTTAACCGTGCAGTCTGTAATTTTCACACTCACACCCTTGGAAACATAACAACTTATAACAACTTTTTGTTTGCATAAGGTGTATGGATGAGTTTTTATTAGCTCTTTATTTGTCATCGTCTTCCACTTCAGAAATCTAGACGTGTTACTGTGTTATAAGCTTTATATATTACTTTGTGACTGTGTTGTTGTGTTCACGTTTCAGTATTATGATGACACGTATCCCACAGTGAAAGAGCAGAAAGCCTTTGAGAAGAACATCTTTAACAAGACACACAGAACAGACAGTAAGTGATTCTGTTGTGTTCTCTAACATAAAGTCACGTGGACTCATCCTTCCTCTTTTTGACACAGGTGAAATAGCACTGCTGGAGGGTCTAACGGTTGTGTACAAGAGCAATATTGATTTATATTTCTATGTCATCGGCAGCTCCCATGAAAATGAGGTAATGGTTTATACTTCACCAGTATTGTGTCCTTACATCATAACCATGCAAATCTCATAAGTGTTGTTGTCTTTTCTCCCACAGTTGATGCTTATGTCAGTGTTGAATTGTCTCTTTGATTCCCTGAGCCAAATGTTGAGGTAGGAAAGATTGTAAAAGACTGGTCTCTCTCAGCTACCAAACTAACAACAGTTTGATCTTGATTGTTTTCTTCTTCTTTTTAGGAAAAATGTGGAAAAGAGAGCCCTGCTTGAAAATATGGAGGGTCTTTTCCTGGCCGTTGATGAGATTGTTGATGGAGGGTAAGTCATAATGAATGTATTCAAATGTAATACATTTAGAAAAGAGGAGGAAATCAGAAGTAAACAATTTTGTTACACGGAGATCGTAGATGTTGCTGTTTATAGACTAAAATTCAAAAGTTCAATAAGACTCTTGAGAAGATTTTATGTTTTTGAACATAATCCTGATCCTTCAGAAATCATTCTAATATGCTGATTTGCTGCTCAAGAAACATTTCTTATTATTATTGATGTTGAAAACCGTTGTGCTGCTTAATATTTCTGTGGAAACCATGATGCATTGTTTTTCAGGATTCTTTGATGAATAGAAAGTTCAAAAGAACAGCATTTATTTAAAATAGAAAACATTTGTAACATAAATGTTTTTGCAGTCACTTTTGACAAATGTAACACTTCCTTGCTGAACAAAAGTATTCATTTATTTTTTAAAAAAGACCCAAAAGCTTTGAACAG
>NW_015646165.1:472079-498026 GCF_001515625.1 Sinocyclocheilus rhinocerous | reverse complement strand
ATAAAATGTTAAAAAGAACAGCATTTATTCAAAATATAAATCTTTTCTAACAATATAAATCTTTGCTATCACTTCTTAACAATTTAACACATCCTTGCTGAATAAAAGTTTTAATTAAAAAAAAAAAAAAAAAGAATACAAATTTACTGACCCCAAGCTTTTGAACGGTAGTGTATATTGTTAGAAAAGATTTCTATTTTAAATAAATGCTCTTCTTTTTAACTTTTTATTAATCAAAAAAAAAATCCTGAAAAAAAAGGATCACAGGTTCCAAAAAAATATTAAGCAGCACAACAGTTTCCAGCACTGATAATAAATCAGCATATTAGAATGATTTCTGAAGGATCATGTGACACTGAAGACTGGAGTAATGATGCTGAAAATTCAGCTTTGCATCACAGGAATAAATTAGATTTTAATGTATATTAAAATAGAAAAACGTTATTTTACATCATAATAATATTTCACAATATTACATTTTTTCCTGTATTTTTTATCAAATAAATGCAGCCTTGATGAGCATCAGAAACTCCTGTAAAAAACATTAAAAATCGTTCTGATCCCAAACTTTTGACCGGTAGTGTATATATAATATATATATTATTATTATTATATTGGACATCAGCAGGCCCACAGACATACATTCTCGTCATTCATAAAATACTATAAATCCGACTGTTCCTTTCACTCATGTATTGAATATTCTGGCTGTTTTATTAATGCTTTCAGCTACCAATAAGACTGTAGTACTCTCAGCTCTGTTTAACACTTTTAATCATGTTTAAATATGCCAATCCAGTAGCTCAAACAGTAGAGCATGGCGCTAGCAACACCCAGATCATGGGTTCGATTTCCAGGGAATGAATGTACTAATAAAATAAATACCTTAAATGCAGTGCAAGTCGCTTTGGATAAAAGCATCTGCCAAATTCCACGGATTCTTCCCAAAAATGATTGCAGAAAAGTCTATAGATTCCTTCTGGGCCTAGACATCGGTCATTAAAAACCCACTGTGACCACATAAGTTTGTTATTTCCTGATCCTCTTCCTCCCTTTTGTCCACATCCTTTCTCTGCATTTTCTCCATCAGTAAAACTCACAAAAGGGCCTTTTCTAAAACAGAAAAGTGTCTAAAAATCACATTGCATTGGTTGCACAACTGATCACACATTAATTGTCTGTTTTACAGTGTGATCCTGGAGAGCGATCCACAGCAGGTGGTTCACCGTGTCGCTCTGAGGGTATCTACTTCCTGTTCTCCTCTATTGACTTTCATTATGCTGTTGTAAATGTTAATCTGCTTAGTATTTGTTGGCTCTGCTTCATCTCATGCTCTGACGCCACTGATGAGCATTATGGTCCTGCTAGGCAGCTATTAAGTTTGATTTCCAATAATCTTGTATGTATGAGACAGGAAGCAAGCCAGCAGTCCTAAAGTCCTTGGCACCCTCTCTCATGTCGTTTCAGGGCGATGACGTGCCTCTGACAGAACAGACAGTCACTCAGGTGAGAGAAGTCGACGCACTTCCTTCAGCGACACTTCTTTCTTATGTTTTATAGTGGCTCTGAGATTTACCCATGATTCATTTAGGAAATGAGTCCGTGGTGATCTGGTTTCACAGCTCCCACATTAAGAACGTTTCATCACGCTTTCCGGGTTCCCGTGTGTGTCTGCCGCATGTAAACATGATGGCTAATTATTGGCGGCTGTCTGCCAGCGATGGCTCCCCGTGGCTGCCGTACTCATGAGTGCGGACTGATTAATGTTCTCATTTAAGAAGCCCTGCGACAGGCTGCCTGTATGGCTTTCGTGTCTGTGATTAATGGCTGTCTCCCCGTCTTCCCTGCTATACGGTTCTACTTTGCCTCGTCTCGTGCAAATTAAGATGATGAATTAATTCCTGGATGTTTTGCTGCACCTGCATTAATCGATTACAGGGTTCCCCTCAATGTTAGCACCTTCATATGATGGGTTTGAGTTTTGCTTTTTCACTTCTGTAGTTTCTCATTTTAGATACACTAGCGTTCAAAAGTTTGTCAGTAAGATTTTTTTTTTAAAGAAAGAAAGAATTTAATACTTCAAGGATGCATTAAATTGATCAAAAGTGACAGGAAGGGCATTTATAATGTTACAAAATATTTCTATTTTAAATAAATGCGGTTCTTTTGAACTTTCTATTCATCAAAGAAAATAATTGAAAGAAATCATCAAAGTAAAAAGCCAAAGTTTTCACAAAATGATGATGATGAAGACTGGAGTAATGATGCTGAAAATTCAGCTTCGCATCACAGGAAAAAATTACATTAAAGCAGTTATTTTAATTAATTAAAATAAAAAAATACTTTTTTAACGTATTTTTTTTTATCGAATAAATGCAGCTTTGGTTAGCATGAGGGATTTCTTTTAAAAAAAACATTAAAAAATCTTACCCCCCCCTAAAATTTGAAAAACCCCCCCCCCCCCCCTTTTGTTTTGTTTTAGTATTTTGAAAAATAAGGGAAAAAATGCAAGTAATTTCACCCATAGTTTGAGGCTTTTGGACCACACTGTATCTTAAATGTGCTAATAGTTTGCCTTGTTCTCTGCATTTTTAAAACCATAAAGCAGAATCCTGATGGATGCATGTCTTTTAAGATAAATGATGGCATTAATGAGTCAAGAACACAAACACGTTAAAATTCAATTACCTGTTGTAGCTTTGGAGACAAGTGAGGTTTTTTGGGAGTGGTTTGGTCTATCCGTCTTCATTGAGTGATTGGATTTACTGAAGAGGAACACAAAACACTTCAAATAAATGATTCTGAGGCTGGCAATTTATTCTAATTACATTTGACTAATTATTTGGCATTGCCTAATTCAAAACATCAAGTTATAATAAATTGGCAGAACCCACTTTCATATATTCGTTTTTAAGATCCTAATGGCACCTCAAATTAATTATAACAACCATTATAAGTGGATTTAAAGAAGCACCCAGTAATGTTTCTTCCATTTAATGTTTGACATCTAAAAAATTAATAGTACGAATGACACGAGATTCCAATTCTATTCTACTTTTCTCCCTTTATCTCACATTATTATAGTTTCAAATGAAAGTTGGTACTAATATAATGTACTAATATTGCAGGTAGATGTCTTGGTTCTGACTTTACTGGATGTTTTTGTTTTTTCTAGGTGCTACAGTCAGCTAAGGAGCAGATCAAATGGTCACTACTCCGATAGGACACTTTTGACCCCGTTCTTGAACTGAGACGAGGAGAACGAATACAGTTTGACCACTTTTCATCACTACTGTCCTATCTGCCCTTTTTTCCTTGAGTGTTTTCTTGACTGTTAAAGTGCACATCCATTGAAAATGACTTCTAGTGTTTCTCTCGCTCGAAGATAAGACCAAGAACATGAGAATTTCAAAAGAATGTCAAGGCAAAAGGAAGAAGCTGGAATATTGTCTTGGCGGGACTTTCTTTTTGGGGAAAAGTACCGGGGCATTTTTTTTTTTATTCCATTCCAGTAAGTGCTTGAATATATGGCTGGTTTTGTGAATGATATCACTGTTGTACTGTGAGATTTTCATTACGATTCATGTACATTCCAGTGGTTGATCTTGTTCTCTGTTCTTTCCTCTGACCCTTGTTTTGATTGAAGTAAAGAAACAGTTTCATCCTAGTTCTGCTGCGGCGTGTTTACCTCTTTTCGGATACTCTTTGGTTTGCAGAGGCGGCAGTGACGTTTCCTTTTCCAATATTTTGAGGTCACTTTGTTTACTGTTTTGTGTTTAAGTCAATCATCACTATTACTGCTGCTCACACGTAGGGTTATATATATATATATATATATACACGCGCACACATACATACATATATATATATATATATATATATTAAAAAGATTATAATAATAATGTATATACATGTGTGAGAGTATAAATTGAATAAATGTATTTGATATATGTATATGGTCAAAGACAAGATATGTTTTTTGTGTCTACATCAAATTACAAAAGTGATTTCATGTTACATAAAAAGCATATTAAATGCAAGTGTCTACTTTAATGTTTTAGTTACTTTTTTAATGGAGTAATGCAATATTGTAATGCATTACTTTTAAAAGTAACTTTCCCCAACACTGGTTTCAAATAACATTTTTAAAAATAAAATGTCAAAATATGGGTGAAATAATGTTCCATCTTAATTCAGCGTAACATATTTATGTACAAATTAAACAACATACTTATTCTGACCTGTACTTATTAAAATATATATAAGAATAAGTGATCATAAATTTTATTATATTTCAAATGATTAAAAACTTCTTGCTGACAAATGGGTAAAACCTAGTGGTTGGAAGGATAGTGGCAAAGATTGATAAAGATTTAAAATTACAATTAATTCGTTTTTGGGCTGCACTGTGATTTTTTAAATCAATGTTCTAAATATGCCTGACAAGATTTTTTTTGGTATATGAACTATTGTTAAACTGATTGACATTTTAGTGGGTGTCTTCTGTAAATTATGGTAAAAATGTATAATAGTAATTTTAGCTGGACATATTCTAATGTATGAAAAAAAATAAAGCTATATTAAACTTTTATTGTTTTGATTATAGGAAACCCCTCGTCTTATTGATTAAATATATTTATCAAAAATAATATATATATATATATTTATTTTATTTATTTATACATATATATATATATATATATATATTGTATGAATTCCAATTGTTCCCCCTGTTTTCCTTCCTATTCTATCAGTGACTCAAAGTCAATCCAAGAGCGCCCTCTTCTGGTTTTGAATGAGACACACAGACCTGGGGCCGGTTGCATAAAAGGTTAAGACTAGTCTTAAAAGTTAGTCAGTTAATTTTTTTCTTTAATACTGGTAATAATTTTTTTTTAATTCAGTTACATAAAAATGTAGATTAGTCTGAGATGAATCCAAAAATAAGACTCTGGCTAACTGCTAGTTGGTCAGACTAGTTCTTAAGTCACTGTCTTAACATAGAGGCTAAGTTTATGCAACTGGCCCCTGAGGCTGAACTGCATTTAGCATTTACTACACTGGTTTGACTTTGTTTTTGTTGCCGTTATGCTTCTCAGGCACATTTTACTCCATTATGCATGTGAAATTACAAGTGTTTTAATACATCCACAACTGTGAGGTTAATTAGTATTTTTTCCTCTAAATTAATTGTCAATTTTGATTTGGTTGTAAATAACATGCAGCATATGGTACAATTTTAAGAGGCCCTAAAACAGGCTGTTATTTAAAAACCCAGAATAGCTGTTTTGTCCGCAAGCCCTTTTACTCTGCATTAGGAAAGTGTTATATTCCACTAAATATTCTGGAATAAAAATTGGTTGTTGCTAAACACCCACATTTAACGAGTGAGTGTGTGTGTGTGGCAAAATGCTGCAAGGAGGTTTGGCAGCTTCGCATGCCTGCTTTTTCTCTGGTGGATTCCTCCCCTGTCTCTCATCTTAATGCAAATGAAAGGTTCCCCCTGGAGAAATGGTTGTAAAAATAGTAGTATATCACATACATGTCTCAGAATCATACCTAGGACCCAGTTATCGCACTGGGGGCGGAGACGAGACATGTGCAGTCTCAGGGGTCACCGTGACCAATGCTTTGAACGAGTTCACTAAGATTTTATCAGGCTACATGCAAAGAGCCGATGCAATGGCTGTGTCTGAAACCGAAGGAGCTGCCCACTCAGTAAATGACTTAGAAAGCATATTTGTATTTTCTACCAGTTACCGTATTCGGCACCATAATGGCTTGTCTAATGATCTACAGCAAATTAAAGAGAGCTTTAGACATAACCAGACATAAAGCAAATATTTGGAATGACTGACTTTATTTCTTTCTGTTCCATCAGACGCCATTTTTATTCTTTCCACCAACCACCAAACCATCTAGAGCAAATTTATTATTGCCAAGTAAATATTTAATGACTTCAATGCCTGTTTCACTGTAGCAATGGAATCGTAAGTTGAAAAAAAGACATTTATAATAAATGAGTTTACTTCTTTAAAACTGTAATATTTTAGAATTACTAATATACTAGTTTTTTATTAAAATTTTGAATTAGATTTTACATTTATATTTTCTGTTTTCATGTTCATTTTAGTTATTTGGTTATGTGTTTTTGGCATTTTAATTAATTTTTGTTTTTTAAAATATGTGTATATAATTTTTTTTAGGTTTTAGCTTTTAGTTTCAGATTTTAGTTATTTTAGTACTTCAACTAAACAAAAACAAGAAATGTTGTGTTGGCAACTAGCTAAAAATAAGTCGTTTTATTTAATAATTTTTTACATTTTATTTTATTTCAGGTGATGTTTATTTTATTTCAAGTAATGAAAATGTTTTATTTTTTTACGATAATAATAATCTTGCTTTAAACTGCTCCATTAGACACCAATTCTATTCATTCCAGCAAACAATAAAACACACAAGTCTGATGAAGAAATTCAAATGAGGTTAAGAAATGATCAAGCAAATACATAATTACTAATATTTTGTGATAGAAATGGAATCAAATTCTGACAAAAATTTACATTTAAAATAAATGAATGAGCGAATAAATTCACTTTCAAGCACTATATCAGATGCCATTTTTAAGGTTTTAAGTCTTAAGATTCTAAATCAAATACATTTTGTAATACTTTTTTCATCAGGAATTTTCTGTTGAAAAGTCACATTTGAATGGTTTTACTGTATGCTTATCCCTCACAGCCTTGTTTTCATTCACAAAAAAACAAAAACAAAATATGGCTTCTATCCTGACTAAGACCCATTCTCCTGATTTGTGTACGACTGCAGAAGATGGAATGGAAACTGATCTTCAGCAGCTTTGACTGAAGGTTACAAAAGTTCACCGTCATGTGGGATATTCAGTTGTAATGAGAGACAGGTTTAGGACAGGACTTGTTTAGGCCAGTCTGGTTCCATAACAAACAGCTGCAGACGGAGAACTTCCTTGGCACTGGTTCAGCACACCTCCTCAAACTTCTATCCCTCTCTGTCTTCCTCTTTAATAATGCTTTGGCATCCATATGAAAGTAGTTGGGAAAGTTTTCATTGTCTCGGCTGATATGCTTTTTTTGAGGAATGAAACATGACGTTGGCCCCTGAGCGCCCCACCCTCCCAGAGGGAGTTCCCTAACCCCGTCTCCAAAAGGCTCGTGGACGCTGGTGTCTTATCTCCAAAGCATGAGAGCCTTCAGCTCCAAATTGAGTTAAGCAGCTCTTTCATTATAAGGTCATTCATTATGATTCATTAGCGGATGGGTAAGAGTCACAGATAAAACCACAACGTCTTGCTCATCTGTGTGTTATGAAGTGTACAACATTCTCCCACTGAATAAAGCAAAGTGCTGTGGGACAGTAGAATAAGGTTTTTAAGATATTATCACCCGCAATAAAAGAAAAAGAGTCATCAAGGGTCGGTGGGTCACGCCGACACAGTTGGGAGCATGTGTTTGATTCACTAAAAATACAGAGTTCATAAGAGTCATTCTTTCCGGAATTTGACTACAGTGGTTGCGGCGTTGCGCTGTATGTTTTTGATTCACCAAAACAACCGTATCATAAGATTCAATCACTCAGGAATCAGACTACACTGACTGTACTGGTGCGCTGTATGTTTTTGATTCATTAAAAGAACGAACTCAAAAGAGTCAATTGATCAGGAATTGGACAACGCTGGTCGTGCTCTGTTTTTGATTCGCTAAAAAGAACGGGCACATATAAGTCATTCTTTCGGAGCTGCACAACACTGGTTTAATTGAATGTTTTTGATTCACTAAAAGAACCGGCTCATTAGAGTTATTCTTTTGGTGTCGGGCTACACTGGTCACGCTGAATGTTTTTTGATTCACAAATAAAGAGCCGGCACATAAGAGTCATTCATTCACAATTGGAAATCGGACTACACTGGTCACGGTGGGTTTTGTGCTGTAGATTCAGTAACATTTTAAAATGAACCTCTGTCAGGGTTTTTGTACATTATTTTGTCTGCATCTGCAGAAAAATGAATGCGCGAGAAACGCTGACAGAACTGAACATCAATTTTTGTTATTTGCAAAAACAAACAAACAAAAATAAACTATACATTTCAGTTCAGAAGCATGATGTTTATTTACCAGCATCTATTAGTCAAGCCAACCAACCGAAATCATCCCAAACAGCCGGACATCGGTTCACCCAATTGGGGTGGCATTATACACACCTCAGATATGATTTGACCACCCAAGCCACACTTAAAAATACATTGGTGTCTTTGCATTATATTTTTTAATACATGCTAGGACACCTGTTTGAACAGGAAACTTCATACAACCAATAAAATACACCAACTGGATTACATTAGTTTATAGCTGCCACATGTAATTTTCATTATTATTATTTCATCTATTCTATGAAATTCAGACACAAAATTAAGTCTGTTTAAAGTTTCAAAAGAGTCTAAATACTCTTTGAGGCCACTGTGTGATTATCTGGCCGATGAGAGGCCTGTTTGAAAAAGTCATTCATTTTAGTGCAGAAATTACATGTACCTTGACCGTATGCTAATACACCTGAAAAAAGTGCATTGCCCTCAGGAACAATATGTTCCCTCGGATTATGACCTGAAGAAATCACTATATTGATGCAGCTGATTTGAATACCATGTTCTTAACCCTTTATGGAATATGTGAGGTATGGACGGTGTCAAGGTTATGGAGGATGATAGATGTATCTGTATAAATAGCAAAAGGGCAGGTGTTGAGATAAGACTTCTGTATGACCCCAGCGAGGCAGAAATGAGGTAAAATTTGACTTCCATTTTTGTCTACGCCCCACTAACATGCCTGACGCTCATGTGGCCTTTCATCTAGATATTCCAGCAGCACCTACGGGCAGCCGATGAATGCCTTTCATCGGCTAATTACAGTGGCATGGCTGTAAAAAGGCAAAAAGGTAATTTATATTAATTATAGAGGAATGAGCATAATAGACTGAAACAGCGCGGCTTGACACGCTGTACAAAACACGCAGTAAAATTGTCAGAGGCGTGTGGACTAGAAGCCTGTAATTGATAGATGCTGTTTGTGTGTGTGTGTAGTGGTGAACGGGTGCAGCAGTCAATAAATTATCATCGTCTGCAAGTTTACAGTCTGTATGTCACCGAATGAGTATTCCAGACTCAGGCTTTTTCAGGGAAAATCTGCACGCTTTTTGCAATCAGAGTCATTTTCTATTCTCAGGTGAAGGGGAGGGCAACACAAAAGCGTCAGTGTTTTGTATTAATCATGCATGCAGCTCAGGGCCCAAGCTGAGCAAACAGCTTGCCTGCGATAAATGTAGGTAAATTACGGCATGCTCTCGGAACAGGCGGATTTAGATGAGCCAAATTCATCAAAAGACCATAGAAAATGACTGGGACTAGAGAATGGGTAATGCACGAATGGATTCGGACGCAACCAGGTCGAGATAAGAGCGCTGCTCGCCATCGCCACAGTCCCCAGGCTCAAGTGTTCACTAACGGAAACGCCTCCATACGGCCTGATGTGTTTTATGGCGCCTCTCGCCCTCACAGGGCCTGTTTACGGATTCCCGTTGAATAGAAAATCATTTTACCTTGACGGCCAAAATCAACAGCAATGCCACAGCATTTGCTGATCCAGTAGTATTTCATTAAGTTATTCTATCCGGTGTAAAAATAACATCTTCTTTGCAGTATTTTACTTCAGTTAGCCTATTTGTCTCTTGAAATCATCAGAAGCTGTGAATTTTGCAGATAGGTGAAAAATCCTTGAGATAAATCTGGTATCCCATGCATTAAAAGTCAAATCCTGTTCGTATTCATTTCATAATTGCACAATATTTATTCAAGAGCACATTAAGCATTTCAAACGTGCCATTCGGAATGGCTAAGATGTTATTCCTCTGGCTGGATTGGCGGGTGAGAGTAGTAGGCTACACCCTATTTTCATATCACATGACGGAGAGTTTAAAAACACATAAATTCAAGCGAAGGCATGCTACATTTATCAGCCAGGCAGTTGGATATGTCCACAAGCCTGCATAGACATTTCTATTTTCGATTCGCATGCGCCATTAGTCACTGAATTTGGCCGTGCTCCGCCGTTGAAAACGGGTGCCGTCGATCTGAGTTGGAGATGTTTGCGGAGTATAAGCTGCAGCCTGTTGACATTTTAAAAGAGGAGGCCCTTCTTTCCCTTCCCATTGATTTAGAGAACAAGACTCAAATCCCTGTAGAGTCCGTCCTGCTGCGTTACATCTGCACACGCACGTGCGTTCGCACACAAACTGGCTCTTTTAGCCGCACACGTCCGAGCTTGTGAGAACATCTGGTCTGCACCCTTGCAGCAACCTGAAAAGGCCCACAGGTCATCGTTTCACACACTCCGACATGTTTCGTTCTCATTTTTATGTCATATCGTATAAAGAAGTGTTTAAGGTTTGCGTCTGACAAGCTATTACAAATGGACCGAATGTGTATAATGAGTGTCGTGAACTGAAATAATCGTGACAGAGTCGGTGATTAAGATAGTGATGTAATTGTAGAGTGAGACGCGGCCGTATTTCACTTTTGTTGCAGACACTCAATGTCACACAGCAGTGGTAGCAATTAAGCTTTATGAAGTTTTTCTTCTGCGCGTTCATCTGCGTCTTCGCTTTCTCATGTGGTCGTGTTTGGTCTTGTTCCACTCGAGTTTTCACGGCTTACCGCTTACAAAACACTTTGATTTTTGGCCATTATGGGTTTCAGAAATGAATCTTTGGGTAACCAAAGCAAGATTTTTGCACGCTTTAGCTCTAAGTGCTCAGCTTTCTCCCTCCCTCCTTCCATCTTTCTCTCTCTCTCTCTCTCATTTATATACTTTCATCCCCCCCTCACCCTAGTGGATTCCCCATCTGCACCACAGCGCCCGTTAACAGACGCTCTCCTGACAGATTTACCGCCGCCGTCCCACCATTGGCTGCCTGCGTGACAGGGTTGATTTAATGCTCGTTTCTGATTGGTCCGTGAGCGACAGGCAAATTTATGTCCGTGCTGTGATTCGACGCTGGCTGTCTTTGATGTGAGTTACCGCTCTGTTGCTTATGGGACACAGAAACGGTGTCAGGTTTCAATCGTAAAACCTCTCCCCAAGGGAAGGAGCAGGGAGTGCTCGACATTCCTGACGTCATGAGAGCAAGAGGAGGAGGAGGAGGAGAGAAAGAGAGAGAGAGAGTGATTTGTAGCTGCAGTCATTTTCACTCACACAGGCCTGCTGCAGTTTCTTTGTGGAATGTGTTCACATCCAAGTCACCAACTCCAAAATAATATCCTGTTTCGACACCCGACACTCAAAGAAAACAACTCATTTGAGAGGCAAAAATGCGGACGATCTGACTGGCCGATTCATCTCAATCAACACACATCAGAAATGTAATCACGACTGTCATCGCCGTATCCCATTACTGTTGGGTTGATGTTTGGTTACGATAAATTTGTGGCCTGCCACTGATAACCACATATATGCAATAATTCTCATGGTTAAATCCTCACATTGTGAATTTTGTGATAAATGATGCATTTAGGCAAAGAGTTCCATTCTCAGTTTTCCCTATTTTGCATCATTTAACTATAATGGCAGTATAGTACAACTTGATTTTTACTTAACTTTTTTTTTTTTGAAGAAGAAGAAGATATCTCACCTCTATGATGCTAGGGTGGTTGCCAGGGTGTTGCTATGTACTATGAACATTCTGTCATCATTGTCTTTATTTTGCGGAACACAAAAGAATATTTTTCGAAAAATGTTTAATGAAAGTCAATGAGGTCCAATGCTTTTTGGGCCCCACTGACTATCATTGTTTAGACAAAAACAGTTGAAACATTATTCCAAATTGCTTCTTTAGTGTTCCACAGGTGAGTCAGTGATGACAGACTAATAATTTCTGAGTAAACCTCAATCACTTCAGTCATTTCTTAACAGGTGATAGGTTGTTTTAGTTATAGTTATAGATGATTTTTCAACTGTTTATCTTTCACCAGGCAAAAATTGTCTGGGCCATTGAAAACATAAAAGCACACATCTCCTCAACAAGCCACATGATTTGAGGTATTAAGAATAATGCCTTCCTATAGCTCAAACATTAGAGCCTGCCATTGGCAACACCAAGGTCATGGGTTCGATTGCTAGGGAATGCACGAATTTGAAAAAATTTATAGCTTGAATGCAGCCTAGTTTGCTTGGGATAAATCATCTGCAAAATGAATAAATGTAAATGCTGGACAATTTGCACAGTGAAGTACAATATGCAATAAGTGTTGCTTGCTTTAGCAAACATATCTAACGCATTTATTATCCAGTGTTATACTATACTGTATTGAAACAATACTGCTGAAGAAGCAGTAAACACAGCTTGCGTGTTTAAATTGGCTTCTGAACTGCAACATATTGTTTCCATGAGGAAAGATTCTTTTACAATCAACACTGGCAATGAACGACCTCTCGACATGTTTCAACTTCCTCTTCTGAAACAACATTCACAATGATTCCCATTAAACTCCAGACGATTCACTCAAGTACACCGTAAAACATGAACATGAGCGCTTTGACAGCTTAAAGGGATAGTTCACCCAAAAATTAAAATTCACCCACATGTTGTTCCAAACCTTTATGACTGACTTTCTTCTGTGAAGCAAAAAATATATTTTATCTCAGCATTTTTTTTTTCGTTGTTGTTAATGCAATGAAACTCAGTGTGCACCAATGTTGTTTGGACCTCAATGTTCTTCAAAAATATTTTCTTTTATCTTCTTTTTAACTTTCTTTCTTTTGTGAAGCACAAATATATACAGTATATATGTTTTGGGAAATGTTTTCATGACTTTTTTTGTTTTCTCGATTGGAACGGTCAACAGTTCCAATGTTGTTTGGATGCAGTGTTCTTCAAAATATCTTCTTTTGTGAACAAAAAATTCATACAGGTTTGAACAACATGAAGGCTTGGTAAATGATGAGAGTATTTTCATTTTATCCCTTTAAAATGCCATTTCTTTCTCATCTAACACTCAAGGTGTAGTAAGTTGTGTCCTTTAAATGAGTTTTATTGCAGTTATTAACCTCATGCAACATACTTTCCATTTACATTCGATAGGAAATCCAGCCTTTTTTGTACTCGAGCTTTAACTTGCTTAAAATTCCATATAATGGTGTGCAGTAAGTATATTTCTTCTGATATAATTGTTAAAAACCATGAGAAAGGATCGGGTGTCCGTTCCTAAAGACAAATGGCAGCATGCAATTAGTTCACTGTCACATAAATCTTCACTCGATCTCTTTATCTGCGTGCGTGTCTATGTGTGTGTATTTGTGCGAGGGTGTGTCTTGCCCGCGAACTCTTACTCCTTTGAAAGATGAGAATGCATCGAGCTATGCCTTAAAATTTCCTTGAAATTATCAAAAGCAGCTCTCCAGCCATTTATTTCCCCATACACCATTATTCCTGAAAGTCGCATAACCGTGCGGCTTTAGTCTTAAGACATCATAAGGATGTCTGCTCATATCAGAAACGGTTTTTAACCATAGTCCCCTCCTGCTGCCCCTGAGACTAGTGAGGATGTATATGACTCATATCTCTTCAAAGCACTTGAAACTGTCTGGTATAAATCAATATATCATAAAGCTGATCAATAGCAGCGTACTGCCAAAGTCACTTTGGCCTACTGTCTTTCTGTAGTCTCATCTCCCTAAACGCTTCCCCTCGTCCATCTATCCCCTTTATCTGTGCATCAGTTGCCGAGGAGATCAGCGGCGGTGTGAGTGAACCCCCTTGTAACAGCCGTGACCCGTGAAAATTTCTAAGGGTAAAAAAATAGCAAGGCCGGTACCGTCTGTCAAAAGCTCAAGGATTCATAAGACGTGCACACCTTCACCTCACCTTGCCTGTTCAGGTGGAAAATTGCAGTGGGACGAAATGAAGGTGCACAGAGGCCTTCCCATGCTCGCGTGTAATTGGATAACATCTAAAGAGACACATTAGGGCTTTTTAACATGCACGCCAGCATGCCAGTCGCAGTGTGAACTCTGCTGGAGGCATATTGCATACTTGCGCACTATGCGTTATGCTTCTCTCTGAACAAACAGGACTCATAAACGTCTCAGTGCGGAAACAATGACACAAGCTGTTTATGGAAGGTCAGGGAGGTGCGAATGTTCAAATCTTTATTAGTTTAATCAATTTTTCTATAGAGTTCATAAACAAATCACAACTGGGAGCAGATAACGCCTGTGCAACAACAACAACAAAAAAGCGAATCAGCAGTTAAAAGGGGAAAAGTTTAATATTACTTAATCCACATGAAAATGGCAAAGGAGCAGTCTTGTCTTATTCAGCATCGAAGCAAAACTGTTAAGGCTCATAAACATTTGATATACTGGTGATAAGTTAGAGAATTCCCATTAAGCACAACTTCACGCAGGGAAAAAGTAGCAGTCAAAGATATATCATGTTTAGGGGGGCTGGTTACGTTTTAATCTGGTATTTGCAAAAAAAAAAAAAACAGCAGCTTTAGCAGTAGGCTTGTGGTTTAGAATCTTGGCTAGTGATATTTTTAAATATTTCTGAAAATCTCTAATGCTTGCCAAGGCTGCATTTATTTGATAAAAAATACAGTAAAAATAGTAATATTGTTAAAAATCATTACAATTTAAAATAACTGTTTTCTGTTTAAATATATTTTAAAAATCATGGCAAAGCTGAATTTTCAGCAGCCATTACCCCGTTACTGGGAGCAGAAATCACACCATGTGCAAAAATAAAAATGAGAATAAGAAATCAATAAGGAGAATGTTTAATATCACTTAATCCACATGAAAAAAAAAAACGTTTTCAAGCTTTTCCGCCAAGTTTATCATTCAATATCGAAGCAGGTTCATAAAGACACTTGATCTACTGCAAAAGATAATGGTGATAAATTAAAGAATTCCCATTAAGTACAACAAAAAGCAGCCATCAAAGATATATCATGTTTAGAGAGGCCAGTTCCGTATTAATCTGGTATTTGCAAAAAATATATATAGCACTATTAGTGGCAGTCTTGTGATTAAGGATCTTGACTAGTGATAAAAAGAGCAGAAACACTAAATAACACAGCTAATAAACTCAACATCTACAATGTAAACATGATTTTTGAAAGTTTTTAAAGTAAATAAAACAGATTATCAGTGTATGTTTTACAAGAAAATACAAGATTTCATCTTTAATTCAATGTTACTTGCACTTTCTAATTATTTGTGAAATTTACTAACAATTTCTGAGTGAAAACAGTTTCTACACCAAATCAGTGTAGGCTTTGTAGTTGAAGTTAAGTTCTCATGACCTGCATTGAGGCCCCTGAAAGGTTCCTGTGGCCTAGACTATATCATCTACAGACCCTTGACTCAAAAAGGGCCACCACTGCCCGAGTCGGGCCTGTGGGCTTCTATAGGGAGGCCCGAAGCAGCGATGGTGTGTCCCAACAAGCGCAGATTGATGGGGTAGCGTGGGGCCAGAGTATGTTAATGTATCTGTGCATCAGCGTGAGAGTGATTTTAATGCTCTCGGCAGGATGCCACTTTCTATTGGCATATATCTTAAAATGTAATTTATTCCTGTGATGCAAAGCTGAATTTTCAGCATTATTACTCCAGTCTTCAGTGTGACATGACCCTTCAGAAATCATTCGAATATGCTGATTTGCTGCTCAAGAAACATTTCTTATTATTATCAATGTTGAAAACAGTTAATATTTTTGTCTGTGAAACTGTGATACATTTGATCAGGATTCTTTGATTAATAGAAAGTTTGAAAGAACAGCATTAATTTAAATTTAAAATGATTAAAATAAATGTAAAATTTAAATATTTTGTTACATTATAAATGTCCTTGTATATATAAATCACACTGACCCCAAACATTTGAATGGAGGTGTATACAGATAACAGGTTCTACTATAGTTATATGAGTTCCACAATTTGAGTTGAATTACTGAAATAAATGAACTTTTCCACGACATTCTAATTTATTGAGATGCACCTGTATATCAAGGTGACGTGAGGCCAAGTATGGTGTCCCACACCCAGAATTTGTGCTCTGCATTTAACCCCTCCAAGTGCACACATGCAGCATTGAGTAGTGAACACACACACACACACACACACACACACACACCCGGTGCAGTGAACACAAACACACACACACGCCCGGAGCAGTAAAAATATTTTTTTATATATAAAATTGCAAACTGTGGTGTAACCTGGTTAGATCATATCTAGTGCTAAAATGTCATCCCTCATGGCAGCTTTTGATGGCATCCTGATGTTGATACAGCAGAAAACAGGAGATGCTGTATCTGTGTGATTTCTTTCTCTTCATTAAACCCAACAGCAGTCAGATAATAACATGAGGGTGTCATTTATCATTTCTCAACTTCCTGTGTGCTCTGTGTGAGGGCTGCAAAAGTGCTGAAACTAATTGTGCTGTTGCACATAAAAGTGAAATTTTCACATGAATATGCATGAACTATTTGGACAGAAAAGTAGGTCAAAGAACACGTTGTGAATTCCCCGGTCTGCCATCAGCAGTCGGTGACAGTTATTCTTTTTGAGAATACATGGCCAAAAAAAAAAAAAGAAGCTGGTTAATTAATCTTCATCAGCTCCATGAAAGGCTGTATTTTGTTCTAACTCACTTGTTTTTGTATCTTCCATTTAAAAAGAACGACTAAAAGTCAGCAAAATGTATAAAAGTTGTCATTTCTGTGACATTTGTAGCAATTATTTGACACATTTATGTCATTTAAATTTAAATTTCACATTTAAATTTCCTTTGCCATGAGGGCCATGATTGTGAGTCCAAAATTATTTGACTTGTAAATAAATGAATACTTTTATTAATTGAAGCATTAAATTGATTCAAAGTGACATTAAAATGACACAAACGATTTCTATTTCAAATAAATGCTGTTTCCTTTAAACTATCAATCCATCAAAGAATCCTGAAAAAAGTATCACCATTTCCATAAAAAATATTAAGCAGCACAACTGTTTTCAACATTCGTCCTTTAAACTATCAATCCATCAAAGAATCCTGAAAAAAGTATCACCATTTCCATAAAAATATTAAGCAGCACAACTGTTTTCAACATTCATAATAATATGAAATGTTTCTTGAGCAGCATATCTGCATATTAGAATGATTTCTGAAGGATCATGTGACACTGAAGACTGGAGTAATGATGCTGAAAATTCAGCTTTGCATCACAGCAATAAATAACATTTTAAAATATATTCAAATAAGAAACAGTTATTTTCAATTGTAATAATATTTCACAATATTAATGATTTTAGTGTATTTGTGATCAAATAAATGCAGTCTTGGTGAGGCTTCTTTCAAACACATTAAAAATCTTTAAAAAGAACCATGATTGTGAGTGTTGAACGTAAGGAAATAAATATAGACTATAACCAAATATTCAATACTGGAGGGAAACAAAAATAATTTTGGTTTACTGTAAAAACCAACATTGATTATCCACTAATCTAGTATCAGAAAAGCCCCTAAATGTCAATGCACTTATTACACACTCAAATCCTGAACCATCTCAATGATAACAGTTCAAGATCACTTTTAGGACAGTGTAAACCTACAGCCTTACAGTTACCAGCCCATATGTTTAACCACCACGCCGCTCTGAAAGAAGTCCCAAGACTTTAATATTTCACTTCCATCATTTTGGGGCCACTGTATTAATCCGTAGCCCATGTATGCAGCTGTATCAGAGAAGACTGAAATTTTAATTAAGATGGCTGCCTCGCTGACGGGCACTGCACACCTCTGCTTGGTTAAATATCATCGTTAATTAACACATAAAGGTACGCTGTCAGCAGAATGACAGATGGCTGCAGCAGCGTATAAGAGAAGGTTGATTAATCTATGAATTAAACATTAAATACTGCTGTATTGTGAATTAGGCCCTACATTAAGGGTTTTGGGCAGGGTTGCATGTGAAATAAGGCCATTCGGACTTATTTGAATAATGCTGTATCGCCATACTAGTACACAAATTTGTGCATGTGCAACATTTGTGTGCTAAGAAGCCATTTTAGGACCTTCAACAACGTTTTAAGGGTCTCCAATTGTATAAACGTAGCACGGCCATGTCTAAGAATCTCTTCTCGTCCGCCTTGGCTTTAAGAGAGAGTGTGTTAAGTGCTCTCAGCCCACGGGTGTTATAAATCAGGATCAGCAGTCAGGCTAGAGAGGAGCGGGCTATGGCCTCTCTGAAGCAACACAAAGCCAGACTCTTTGTCTAACTCTGTCTCCCTTGCCGGCAATGCGGTTTGAGCTGCCTTGAACGTTTCACTCCATTACATTTCTGCTGGAAATATCAGTTCGTTCAACTTTTTTCCCCCTCACCTTCTATTGCGGGTTAAAAATATGCTTAACTTAAGTACATTATAGTCATATTTTATAGAGTTAGTTAGTGTCTGAAGTCAAAGTAGAGCTAAGAAATAAGGACAACTTCACTAAATTGTGAAAAAAAAAGATATTTCTCACCTTCTATTGCGGGTTAAAAATATGCTTAACTTAAGTACATTATAGTCATATTTTATAGAGTTAGTTAGTGTCTGAAGTCAAAGTAGAGCTAAGAAATAAGGACAACTTCACTAAATCGTGAAAAAAAAAATATTTACATGTCAAAGAACGTCGCGCCCTCTACTGGATCATATGGAAACAACTGTGTAATTTACACAGCATGTAGAGCATATATGTACATGTAAGCCCATATATGTTAGTAATGTAGGTAGTGAATGATGACAGCTAAAATAAAACCCCCAAACAACTTTGCTAAATCATTTTCAAGGGCTTTTAAAGTTGGTGGATTATGCCACCTGCTGGTAAGAATGTACACTAAACGTTCAAAATTTTGTAAAATGGCCAAATTTTTTATTATTTATTTATTTTTATTTTTTTGTAAAATAAATTAATACTTGTATTCAGCAAGGATGCATTAAATTGATCAATTTAATGTATCAGTGACGGTAGAGACATCTATAAATCACAAAAGATTTCAAATAAATGCCATTCTTTTGAAAGTTGAAAGATGCTGTTCTTAAAAAAATTTTGAACAAAAATTTATCACAATTTCCACAAAAAAATCTGAAGCAGCACAAATGCTAATTGCCATCACATGAATAAATAAAATTTTATAATATATAGAAAACCGTTATTTCAAGATTGTATTTCAAATTGTAGTAACAACATTATTGTTTTTATCGTATTTTTCATCAAACCAATCTTACCGAAGACACATTTTTTAAACTGTAGTGTATTTATATATAATGCATCTGGCAAATGCTTTTATCCGATGCGACTCGCAGTGCATTCAAGGTATACATTATATCAGTTTACTGTCTGGGAATCGAACTACTAACTTTTTTTTTTTTTTTTTTAAATCAAAAGTCAAAGACAGTCAACAGTCATATTGACTGTCTTATTGCTGATGAAGAGAACCATGCTATGCCAGTTCGTAAAAAATAAATAAAGGTGCAAATAAATAGAAATAAGCCCGTAAGAGTAAAGTAAAACGGAAGCCACTTTTTTTTTTTAGAAAAGAAAATTTATTGTCAGCTCGAGGTCCTAGGACTCACTAAACGGTGTCTAACAGGATAGAATAAAGTTGACCTGTAGTTCATGTTTGAGAGTGATTAAAAAAACAAACATATGGATCAAAGCGTATTTCAAAATGTTTCTCAATGGTTTAAACAATCACAACACAAGTCATTTTACTGTATATGCATAACGGAAGGAACATGCAAATGTTCACGTAAAAAAATACAGTGAATCTGCTACGTCAGACAGTGGCAGCAGTCTAATCCTACTACGGTTTCTATTTAAATTATTTAAAATGCTTAAAAATATATATTAACTCAAGCTTGACTGCGGCAGAAGTCCGTGTTCAAGGGCCGAGGTCTACGCGATAAGAAACATAACGAGACCTCTGCGAAAAACTGGCGATTTTACATAAACATTGCCTCTCTATGAACTGTACAACCTGTTAAAAGGTTTTCTTTGTTGTTCTTGGCTTGGCTTTGTCAATCCAGTGACTTCAGAAGAGGAGATGCTAGCAGACTTACCGCACGAGTCACATCATACTGTGATGAAATTTGTCATTCATACTCAAATACTCGATGAAAGGTCAGTGTTCATGTTGACCGAAAGGCCAACTGCAAAAGCTTGACACCATAATGTAGCCCACAAAAAAATGAGCTCTCTTGTGAGTGTAGGATGGATGATGTTCCAGATGTTTCTGCTAAAACCGTAAAAGTCTGTGTAAAACTGTCAATGGCCATGAGCTGTTATCACAGTATTTAAAAGAATAGTTGACCCCAAAATGGAAATTTGCTGAAAATGTACTCATTCTCAGGCCATCCAAGATAGAGATATGTTTGTTTCTTCATCAGTACAGATTTGGTGAAATGTAGCATTACATCAGTTGCTCACCAATGGATCCTCTGCAGTGAATGGGTGCCGTCAGAATGAGAGTCCAAACCGCTGATAAAAACACCACAATAATCCTCAAGTAATCCACACCACTCCAGTTCATCAATTAATCATGTCTTGTGAACTGAAAAGCTGTGTGTTTGTAAGAAACAAATCAATTAAGGCATTTTTAACTTAAAGCTGTCGCTTTTAACCAAAATAGCCCATAATCCATTATATTGCTTCCTCCAGTCAACAAAAACAAAAAAAAACATTCCCTGTTGTTCTCTCACATCAAACTCCACCAACATATTTGTTTAGAACTGTTTTCAACTTGTAAATGGTGATCTGTGCATATTTCTTTCCCGATTCAGATGAGACAACTTTTTCACTTGAGAAAGCAATATAATAGATAAATGAGTATTTTAGCCTGAGGCAATGGTTTGGAGTTTAAAAAAAAAGTCTTAATAATGTACTGGACTAAAGATGATGGACTGGAGTGGTGTGGATTATTGTGATGTTTTTATTAGATGTTTGGACTCTCATTCTGACGGCACCCATTCACTGCAGAGGATCCATTGGTGAGCAAGTGATGTATTGCTACATTTCCTCAAATCTGGAAACAGAACAGGAAATGATATATTAATGTGCACACTCACAGTGAAAAAATGTATTCTATCAGAATGTGTCTGCTGTCACTACAGCTGACTTCTCCGTAATTCCGTAAATTCAGTGAAATTTTGTGGACAAAAAAGGCCCACTGTCTATTGTCAATAGTGTAGTGATGCATGTAGTACAAGTCACTTTAAAACCAAGTAGCTCTCTGTTGGTCTATGCAGCGAATTTGTGTGACCAACTTAAAAAGAAGCTAAATCTGCATGGGGAACTTTCCCGGCCTCATGCGAAACTCCCGATTGTGCAGATTCCTATTGAAATGACTGGAAATTTCGCAGAGCAATGGTAAATGCGAGCGCACTGTGACACTGAGAATCTCAACAATCTACAGTCCTGCATGGGAACTACAAAAGGAAGCGTTTCTAAACTACCAGAAATCATTATTGCCTGTATTGAATGCACAACTAACCCGCCTGCTGATCACAGTACCATCTAAAACACAAAATATGCTATTTCCCAGAGTCTAAGCAATATAAAAGAGTCCAATGTGGTTGAGCTGGATGGATCAGAGCTGGACACGTTGGGGTCTTTAAACAGTTTACAGGCTCAGACCCCCGGTCAGGTCATGTTGGCGAGTCCATTGTGCTGGGAAGTAGTTTGTACGAGCGATCGGAAGGCTGTCACACCGCCAGCCTGCTGCTGTTTGTCTGCAGTGGGCTCCAGGACGCCGAGTGCTGGGAGGGGTCCTGAGAATACGGCCGTCCCTCACAGCACGGCTGGTTCTCCTCTTTAGGGATGCCCACGGCACACAAACGTCGATGCCGTAGTAACCGGTCGGTTCTGGAAAAGTTCTGTGTGATGGAAGTGGTTCAGAGTTAGCCTCTTTTTTGATAAGAGAAGACACGCGATTTACATGAAATGGTTCTTTTGGACATGCTTTTAATGAACTGACTGACTGATTCTCAGTGTCAAGAGTTTCCCAAAAGCACCAGCATGCCATTTAAAGTGTTCTTTTGTTGTGACTACTGTTTATTGTTTGGTTACATATTTCTGTAATCACTGTTTTCAAGTATATGAATTACATTGTGTATGTATGTATAAAAATACACCACTGTTCAAAAGTTTGGGGTCAGTAATATTTCTAATGGTAATGTTCAAGGCTGCAACTATTTGATCAGAAATACGTACAGTAAAACCGTAATACTGTGAAATATTACTACAATTTAAAATAACCGTTTTCTATTTGCATATATTTTAAAATTTAATTTATTCCTGCGATGCAAAGCTGTATTTTCAGCATCATTGCTCCAGTCTTCAGAGTCACATGATCCTTCAGAAATTATTTTGATATGCTGTTTTGGGTCTCAAGAAACATCTTATAATTATCAATGTTTAAAAAACAGCTTAATATTTTTGTGGAAACTGATTTTTTTTTTCAGGACTCTTCGATGAATAGAAAGAAGAACAACATTTATTTGAAACAGAATTTTTTCGTAATATTACTGTCAGTTTTAATCAAATTAATGCATCCTTGTTGAATAAAAGTATTAAAATTTGTAAAAAAATAAATAAATAAATTACTGACCTCAAACTTTTAAACGGTAGTGTATACATCCAGTTTGCAGACCAAAACAGACTCAGATCATGATTTTTGCAAGTTAAAATGTCCTACTAGCTTGAAATCAACATTGTGTCAAATTTATTACATAATTAAGGCATATGCATTATGATTTTGTTAATAATCTGCTGTCACAATAAAAGCAGTCATAAGATAAAGGCAAAATCAACGTGAAAGCAACTAACTAACTAACTGTATTTACTTTCTTAATACACATTTCTAGTCTTATTGTGCACAATGTATTAGTTATCAGTGTTTATCAATCATTCAAAATAAAAAACTGTCTTCAATTGTCCAACATCTAAATGTAATATCGTGCTTTAACTTTTTTAACACTTAACTTTTTTTTTTTTTAGTTAGCATCAAGCTATCTTATTTTTAATGATCAAATTTATTCACAATTAAGCTTTTGCTCCTTAAATATCCTGTTTCACTTCAAAATATGTCATATTCCGAACATAAAAAGCCCCCATTTGTTGCCAGACACTAAAAATTGCTGTACTACTATCATAAAGACATACATTTATGCACGTCATAGGCAAACAGCAAGCTCCCTGTGAATACAACCGCCTGTGTTTGTCATGTCTCACCTGTTGGCAGCGGTCACACTGATAAGGCTTCTCACCGCTGTGAACACGCTTATGTCTTTCCAGGTGGTAGCGTTGAATAAACCTCATGTCACACATATCACACCCGAATGGCTTTTCCCCTAAAACAACACACACACAGATGTACACACAATTACTTCATGCATCTCTTTGTATGAAACGTAAGATGGTGTGAGAGCAGAAAGGCTCATGGCGTACCCGTATGGGTGAGAATGTGCCGTTTGAGGTGGTAGCTACTGCGGAAAGCACTGTAGCAGTGCTCACATATGAAATTCTTCTGCACTTGAGAGCTGAGTGAGTTATCTTCATTAACGTCAGGAATCTCCACCTTCACATCACATACAGAAGAAAAGAGCATTCGGTCAGAATACGAGCGGAAGTGTGTAAATGTGATAAACAGGCAAACTCGCAGGGCAATAATGTAGAAAGACTGAACGCATGCCTGGGGTTTTTCTCTCATTTTGGTGGGAAGTCCAGACTTCCTGTTCTTCTTCTTTGGCTGCACGTTCTGGCTGACTTGAATGTCTTTTTCATCCAAGAGCCTGGGCGAGTGAAACTCTCCATCCTTGCGGATGAGCTGTTCAAAAACAGTATATAAGTCAACGGTTTGAAAGCAAATTATTTTTGTAAAATATGAAGTTAACCAATGTAAATGTTTAATTTAAATCAGTGCACAGTTTAAGAAGTATTTCTAAAAATATATATCAAGCCTCTAGAATTTAAACATACACTACTTTTTTCAAAAGTTTGGGATCGGAAAGATTTTTAAAAAATGTTTATTGATAGAAGTCTTTTATGCTTTCCCAGGTTGAATTCATTTGATCAAAAATACAGTCAAACTGAAATATTGTGAAATTACATTATTACAATTTAAAATAACCGTTTTCTATTTTAATTTATTTAAAAATATAAATTATTCCTGTGATGCAAAACCGAATTTTCAGCAGCCATCGCTCTATTCGTGAGTGTCAGAAATTATTCTAATATGCTTTTTTGCTTCTCAAGAAACACTTCATATTAATACCAGTGTTGGAAATGTTGCTTAATATATTTATGGAAACAGTGTTTTTTTTTAAATCTTTGATGAATAGAAAGTTCTTAGAAAGAAGAAAGAAATCTTTTGTAACATTATAAATGTCTTTACTGTCAACTGATCAATTTAATGCATCCTTGTTGAATAAAAGTATTCATTTCTTTCTTTCAAAAAAATCTTACTGATCCCAACCTTTTGAACGGTAGTTGTACATTTATGCATTTGGTAGTTTTTATCCAAACAAAGCAATTCACATTGCACTCAAGACATATTTGATCATTTCATGCATTCCCTGGGAATTGAACCCATGACCTTAGCATTAGCTACAGGATTCTATGGAAGACTTTCAAAATTGAAATGAATAGTTCACCCCAAAAATTCATTCCAAACCAATATGACTTTCTTTCCCAACACAAATCATGTCTTTGTCTCTTACCAGTGGTGGGCAGCTGACTCCTGAGGGAAGCACCATGTGGCCGTGTTGGCTGTGTGTGTCCTGGTTGTGATTGTTTTCTCTCTGTCCCTGGCCCAGATGAGAGCCCATCTTCTTATGGCTGGGCATGGAGCCGGCCTGCATGAGTGCCATGCTGGACAGCACCGCTTCACAGCCGAGCAACCCAGCCTGTGTAGAAATACAACCACAAACATACACATCTGTTCAAAAAGGCACTAAAGGCACTCATCTAATGAGTTGGAAATTTAGCTTGAAATTTGACAAATGTGACCCAGTTAACTCTTCACAGTCACGATCTGTCAGATTAATTCAGAGGCCACAGTTATGCAAATATGTCAAGAACATGCCCAGGTCATTTTACAATAATAATAATAATAACAATAATAATATCTTAATCATCCTAAATAGACAAAATTTATGCAAAATAATAATAATTTTGCAAAAATAAAGTCTCTTTTTAAGATTCAGATTTTTGCATTATGACAATTCACGGTACTGTATTATTCACAAAGGTCATTCTCATTACTGCAAAACAGTAATTTGTCAGTGTACTGAAGTAAAATAAAATCTTCAATCATATAAAGATAGATATTTTTAATACTACAACAATTTGAAATGTGCTTAATTGTCATGAAAATGTTCAAAAAATAATAATAATCCTAAATGGCCATAAAAATGGCTTAATTTTCATCATACAAAATATGATCCAGACACGTTCTTGACAGCTTTTGTGAGATCCACCCCATTACTTGTAAACAATCTCTGTACGTTTTGTGTCAAGTCGCGCTGTGCAAGTGAATTACAAAGAGTTAATACGCAGAAACGCCAAGCAAAAGAAAAATGAAGGCCTACTTTTTCAAACAAATGTGGACAAATGCAGAAAATGCAAATGAAGAAGAGAAAGAAAAAAAACACACTGACCCATTTCATGTGATCTCGCACTGAGCTGTTGGAAAGGTGTGACATCGCAGTGGTGAGAGTGTGTGTATGTGTGTGTGTTGGGGTACAGAGGGCTTCACTCGGGGCAGGGAGAGTGTTTAGAGACCACACAAGCCCCAACCATCAGGGGCCCAAGCCTAGAAACAGA